>NC_065445.1:272849661-273158613 GCF_917563875.1 Diabrotica virgifera virgifera | reverse complement strand
ATCTGAAACGTGGTCATTTTGTACTCTAACGCCCGGTTCCACCAACGTGATCTAAGTAAAATCTTAGGTAAGTTTTGCTTAGTCAAAAAAATTTCTTAGTAAAAATTTGCGTTCCACCATACAAGTTTTTACTTAACTTAGCCAAGAAAAAACTTAAGTTATCAGAGATACCAACTTTGCAAAATTGTCAAAAATTCTTAACCTTTTGACTCGTTTTTAATGAAAAAACACCAAAAAAGAAGAAAATTTGTGTCACTTTTGACATTAATGTCATTAAACATTAGAAAATGTCATTTCAATATTTATTGTAAATTGTTATTAGGTATATGATTCTTGTCATCTTCTTGTGTATTTTGCGAAATTATTTGCTCATTTCAAATTAATCTAGTTGAGAATTATTAATTAGTTTAGCCATAATTTAGTTGCTAGTTTTAAAAAATAACGGTTTAAAAATTTAGAGAGAGTTTTAAAAATTAAGGTATGTAATAGTTTTGATTTGTCAGAATATGGAAATAGTTTATAAGAATATGAAAAAAGTTAAAAAAAGAGTAAACTTTTCTAATCAAAAAACGGGAAATTGGTTTCCTTGGTGTCCAAATATAAGGACATCATTGAAAATAAAAAAACCAATGGTGTGCATACCAAAGATAAAGAGACTACGTACACTACATTATATTATATATTATAAACTATTATATACTACTTTATACTATATATTACGGTAGAATTTATAAAAAATAGGAATATATAAATCAAAATAAATCGCAAAACTGCGAGTTATTTTAACGTAAAATGAAACAGCAGAAATTGAACCTCACTTATTTGTCAATATATGACAGAGATGAATTTCAATGCATGCGTCAAGTTAAAATTTTTTACTTAAGTCGTCATAATAGGTGACTTAAGCTTAAGCAAAAATATTTGTTCTTAAGTAAATATTCTTTCGTTGGTGGAACGAAACTGAACGGGGCTTAAGTAAAAATTGTTTCTTAAGATCAAATTTTCACTTAAGTTACGTTGGTGGAACTGGGCGTAAAACCAAGTAAATTATGACAAAAAGAAAATAATCGTTTCGTTTTGATTCAGTTCGAGTCTCTTGCCATCCTCTGACATCTGATGTTTCGGAATCTACTCATTGTCAAAGAGGCTTTGCAAAAAGACTGAATTGGACCATAACGAAACGAAGAAGATGGTGCAAATATTAAAATATTTGCACCGGAGTATGATTAGACTGTCCTTTAACGGGGAATGATGAAATGAGTGATAAATAATTCTCGAATTGAATCAGAACGGAACGATTATTTTCTTTTTGTCATACTTTACTCGGTTTTAGAGTACAAAATGACCACGTTTCATATAAGTAATCTGCGACGCATTATTGGAGTGTTATCCTAGCGGCACCTCTTGGTACTGTGTACCTCGGTTAATAGATTACTTGATTCGTGGTCGAAATTATTTTTCACTCATTTCATCATTCCCCGTTAGAGGACAGTCTAACCATACTCCGGTGCAAATATTTTAATATTTGCACTTCCTCTTCGTTTCGTTATGGTACAATTCAGGCTTCTTGTAAAGCCTCTTCGACAACGAATAGATTCCGAAACATCAGATGTCAGAGGATGGCAAGAGACTCGAATTGAATCAAAACGAAACGATTATTTTCTATATATTATATAGTTTAAAAAAATTTAATTTGTGTTAAATAACTATAAGTTGGAAACATAAAGCGACAAACTTTGCGTCACTGCATAAGATCTCCTCCGAAGGGTTAAATAATGGATGCACGTATTTGATAAGTCAGATTAAAGTTAAAATTAAATCTGTCATAACTTTGTTCTCGACCACCTTAAGGATTGCGTAAATGTTTAAAATCACTCTTTCAGTCTAGCTCTTCAAATATATGGAAAACAATGGCTATGTTTGATATTTTCGAGGGGCACATCTTAGGCCCAGGATTACCTAGAGGGCTATAAATAGATTTACGCTACTTTTTCAGGTAAAATAATATGCTAAAATTGGGTAAAAATCTGCGGACCGAAAAATCCCTACAAAAATAGCGGAAAAGTAAAAAGATTGCTCATAATAATAATAGGTATATCCTTAGTTTAAATGAATTTAGTTTTTGTACCCATTTCTAATTTTTCGCAAAACTTCCATGATTCTACTTTTAGAGCTAAAATGATTGCAACGGTATTGAGCTTTGTCATTTCTCTCAACAATCGTTCGCTCTTCTAGTACATCCGCTCTCGTATTTATCAGAAAAAGCATTTGCATTTTTAATAGCATAATCCAAATTCTGAATGTTGTGTTTTGCATTGCGATATCGCTTTTCAAACAATGTATTGACAAACACCATTGACAGCCGACCGGGGAAATCCCGCAGGTCCATTCCACAGTTTCCACAGTCTCAAAAACAAATAAAAAAGCTACTCTGTGTGTTTGTGTGTCTTGCATAAGTACCACATAAGTAACATGCCCGAACAAAAACCACATAAGAGCTTTAAGATATAAAAAAGGAAATTAAAGCCTAAATTTTAAGCGCTTAAGCAGAGCTTTAGGTGGTCGAGAGCCAAATCTTGGCATATTGAATGTTAATCAGCTTTAATTGTTTTAATCTGCCGTATCGAATACTTGCACGATAGTAAAGCGACAAAATATAAAGCGACAAACTATAGGTTTGTTCTAGCATCAGTTTCAAACGGTTTGAAACCATCAGCGAATAGTGGACCAGCGCGAGTAGAGGGGAGAGCACTGGTGACTGTATTATGTTTTCTCACTGACCAACTGTTTGCTGACGGTTTCTGACTAGTTTGACTGTTTGCTAGAACAAACTAATGTGTTACTGCAGAATGTCTCCTTCGCGCATTTAAATAACGAGTGTGCGTATTTGGTACGGTAGATTAAAGTTAAAATTAAAACTGCGATAACTTTGGGGTTCTACCTCCTAGAGGCTTGCTGAAACGCTTAAAATTTAGATTTTGTTATTAAGGTTGACATTATAATAAAAAAAAAATGAAATCTGGTGAGCGAAAATCTGTCCACTCTACTCAGTGATAAAGCTCTTCAAATAAAAGTTAAAAAGAGTCTCACTCTACAAATGTATTTAGTTTTTTTTTACCCATTTCTAACGTTTCTCAAAACTTCCATGATTCTACTTATGGAGCTGCAATAATTGCAAGAATATAGAGCTTTGTTAGTTTTTTCAACAATCTCGTTCTCCTAGTACATCCGTTCTTCTATTTTTCAGAAAAGCATTCGCGTTTGAAAATAGCATAATCCAAAAGCTGAATGTTGTGTTTTGCATTGCAATATCCCTCTTCAAACAATGTATTGTTCAGAAGTGTCGCGATAAAATACGCAACATTTATTTCTCCGTCTACAGTCGGACGGTGAAATCCTGCCGTTCCATTCCACAGTCTCAAAAACAAATAAAAAATCTACTCTATGTGTTTGTGCGTCATGTATAAGTACCACATAAATAACATGCCCGAACAAAAACCACATAAGGGCTTAAAGGCATAAAAAAAATGAAATTAGAGCCTAAATTTTAAGCGTTTAAGCAGGGCTTTAGGTGGTCGAGAACCAAATCTTGACATATTGAATTTTAATCGGATTTATCTGTTTTAATCTGACGTATCGAATACTTGCACGTTGTAAAGCTAAAAATATAAAACAACAAATTATGTGTTACTTCAGAATGTCTCCTGCGGACATTTAAATAACGAGTGTGCGTATTTGGTACGGTAGATTAAATTTAAAATTAAAACTGCCATAACTTCGGTTCTCGACCACCTAGAGGCTTGTTGAAACGATTAAAATTTAGGTTTTGTTATTAAGGTTGACAGTATAATAAAAAAAATGAAATCTTGTGAGCGAAAATCTGTCTCCCCTACTCAGTGTTAAAGCTCTTCAAATAAAAGTTAAAAAGAGTCTCACTCTACAAATGTATTTACTTTTTTGAACCCATTTCTAACGTTTCTCAAAACTTCCATGATTCTACTTATGGAGCTGCAATAATTGCAAGAATATGGAGCTTTGTCAGCTCTTTCAACAATACCGTTTTCCTAGTACATCCGCTCCCTTATTTTTCAGAAAAAGCATTCGCGTTTGAAAATGGTATAATCTAAAAGCTGAATGTTGTGTTTTGCATTGCGATATCGCTCTTCAAACAATGTATTATGCAGAAGTGTCGCGAAAAAATACGCAACATTTATTTCAGCATCGACAGCCGGCCGGGGAAATCCCGCAGTTCCATTCCACAGTCTCAAAAACAAATAAAAAAAGCTACTATGTGTGTTTGTGCGTCGTGCATAAGTACCACATAAATAACAGGCCCGAACAAAAACCACATAAGGGCTTTAAGACATCAAAAAAATTGTTTATTTGAAAAATGTTCGGGTGTATCTGCGGAAAATATCTGTGTTATGAATTTCATTTCGGTGGCAAGTTTGCGTTAAGTTTATCATGCTGGGATGGGACGCGTACATTTTTTCCTGCGGTTTATGGAGTGAAAGTAGAAAAAGAGAAGAAGAAAATAACTTTATGTATAATTCAGACGCTACCGCTGAAAATAGTTTTCGAATAAAATGATAATAAATCATTTGAATTGCTTTTTTTTATTCGGTTTTACCATGTAGGGTTTGGGCGGTGGTTTAATTTTAATACACCGAATGAATTCAAAAAATATTTCTGAATTATACGGAATGATGCTCAGAAATCACTCTAGAATACAAGCTAGTTCAGCAGTCAGTGTAAAAGGGTTTACAAGACTTTAATTTATAGACAGTCTCCTTCAAAAAGCACCTATGTTACACAACATGTCTCTAAAATTCGAGTAGCTCTGTATGATTTGACGTTTTGTACAATTACCGGTTTTCCATACATTTGAATTACTTCGTTATCTGTTCCTCTTCGCCAGTTTTTCTCTATTGCTTTAACGACCCTGAAGATTCCTCGCAATTTCATATTGAGAGGAAGTTCTTCTTCTGCGTGGGTCCTCAATCTGGACCCAAGGAGAAGAAAAACTTAAGGTATTTTTAGAATATTTTAACAATAACCACCATAAAATTCAGTTTACTATGGAACTGGAAGAAGACAATCAAATATCATTCTTCACCATCATCATCATTCTCTTTGCCTTATCCCTATGCGGGGTTGGCTTCCCTAATTGCATTTCTCCACACAACTCTATCTTTAGTCACATCGATGTCAATCCCCTTTACCAACATGTCCTGCCTTATCGTCTCCCCCCAGGTCTTCTTTGGTCTTCCTCTCCTACTCCTTCCAGGAATCTGCACTTCAGCTATTCTTCGTACACTCAAAAAAATTTAGTTCGTAATATTGATTAACAGTGATTACTGAATAGTATTTCGTTGTCACAACAATTTAATTTGTTGTTTCAACGAACTTTTAGACATTGACGAATGTATTTGGTTATTGTCACAATGCTTGAATAATAATTGTGAGAATAACTAGAGTACATTAATCAATAACACTCAATTTATTCAGCCAATAACTTAGTTTCGTATATTTAATAAATACTGTCAATTCTGGCAGCAACTCACGTTCTTGATTTCGTAAATGACAATCAATTACCTTGGTTTATTGTGACAACGTACAGATTTCATTAAAACAATGTACAAATGTTGTTAATATAGAGTAATATATGATTATTGAATAGATGTAAATTGATTGTTGTGACAACGAATGCATTAATCAATCTACAACCAATGCGATCATTGTGACAATAATCGTAGTTGTTGAGACAATAAATGTTTTGCTTGACCATTTGAAAGTTAACGGCTTTTCCTTATCGTGATACCCCTAGCTTCTCTGTGTTACCGAAGTGCCGAATAATAATTGCATTTCGTTTTCAAGTGTAGTCCGTAGTAGAAGGAAGTTTTTGTGTGTCTATTATCGTGAAATTTCGGTCGAATTCTTTTTAAATGTATTCATTTTTTTCGAATCCTGAGAAAACTAATTAATATTTTTGAAAATTTAAATGCAAAATAAAATATTACAGTATTATCGAGGGTCTGAAGTCCCTGAGAACCTCTATAATGATTATTTTAATGAGTCACAGGGGTGAAAAAGAGAAAATTTAGTATGATTTTTAATTTCAAATAGGCATACCATTCAACAGAAACTTTTTGGTTATTCTAAGGGACTTTCTGCCCTCGGTAATAATGTAATATTTTATTCTGCGTTTAAATTTTTCAAAAATACTTATTAGTTTTCTCAGAATTCCAAAAAATAGGAATGCGCTTAAAAAGAATTCGATCAAAATTTTGCACCTGTGCTCTCAAAAAGGATTAGTGTTATACATTTTTGGAATCACTATTTCAAACGCTTTTAAATAAGCTGTCACATGACGTACTTTCCCATTAAAAAAAATCAAAGTTACGCCGCGCCTGTCACCTGAAGAGGGATCGTGTAAAGCAAGCGCGGCTCCTCCTTAGGGTCAATTGGTCAATGACCCCCCTAAAATAATCTCATAAAAATACCAATTTTATTAAAAATATCTTTTATCTAAAACTTCACTCTGAAATATAAAATTCTCTCTCAGCAATCTGCATTGGCAAAACAAATATAATAGATATAATAACGTCGCGCCTCGCGCTATACACAAGCCCGTGGCTGGGCCGTATTTTAAATTGTCTATATACAGTTCTTATGGCTTATGGACAAATGCATGTAAAATAGAAAAGAGACGGCAGATAGCAATTTCGTGGGCGAGAGTGGGAGTGACCTTTCCGTCGTATACCTCTAGTAGAGTCGACGGCCTCACGTTTAGTTAGTTACCGTCTGCTGATTGGATTTGTGGCTGCAGTGTGAGAAATGCATTTTTTTGCTATCCGTGTTTACTGTTTTCGAATGACGCTGTATGGGCGAAAAATGGAGTAACTGACATTAAGCATTTAAAAGTGAAAATTACAAAACATGCCTCTTCAACTACTCATATAAATTCATCAATGAGTTACGCAAGTTTAGGACGTGTTAACATAAGACAGCAACTTGATAGTGTATATCGTAAATCTGTGCATGACTTTAATGAATTGGTATCTAAAAATAGGTATATTTTAAACAAACTAATCGACTGTGTAAAATTTTGTGGAGTTTTCGAAATTGCATTGCGCGGTCATGACGAAAGTGACAGCTCCAATAATCGTGGAATTTTTCTGGGCCTTATCGATTTTGTTTCTGAACTGGATTTAATGTTTAAAGAACACATTGAAAAAAGTACAGTATTTAAAGGAACATCGAAAACAATTCAGAACGATATTTTAGAATCAATGTTAGCCATTGTGCATACTCATATCATGAAGGAGATTGGCCAGACAAATTTTGTGGCCATTCAAGTAGATGAGACCACAGACAGCTCCAATAAAACGCAGATGATTATCATATTGCGATATGTATTAACTGGTATTGTACATGAAAGATTTTGGAAATTTGTTAACCCCCTAGGTACTACAGCACAACATTTAACTAATGTAATATTGGAAGAACTTCAATTATTAAAAATTAATGAAGCACCTGAAAAATTGATTGCCCAAAGTTACGATGGTGCATCAGTCATGAGCGGTAAACTGGGAGGAGTACAAACAAAAATTAAAGAAATATACCCAAATGCACACTTCATTCACTGCTATGCCCATCAATTTAATCTTATCCTCCAAAAAGCGGCGAGTCAACACAAACCGATAAAAATATTTTTTGCAAATTTACACGGATTTTCGTCCTTTTTCGGCCGATCTCCAAAACGTACGATGGTTCTGGATAGAGTGGTTAAAGTAAGGCTACCTAAAGCTGCGCCTACTCGATGGGCTTTCAATACAAAATGTGTTGAAATTGTATACACTTATAAAGATGATTTAAAATCTTGCTTAGAGGAAATTATTGATGAGGAGCAAGATGGTAACAATATAAATCAAGCAACTGGTTTAAAAAGACATTTGGAAGATGAGCATTTTTTATTTTGGTTAAATTTTTTCCATAAAATAATGCCCCATGTTGATATATTGTTTAAACAATTGCAAATGCGAGACATTGATGTTATATCTGTCAAAAATTGTATCCTGTCTTTTAACAACAATATCCAAATAATTAGAAATACTATTTTGGAATCAGAAGTACCAAGCACATCAACAGCAAAAAAAAGAAAAACTACTGCAGAGGATCCAAAGCGACGAACTGCACTTGAAATTTGTGATATTATTATATCTGAAATAAATCACAGGTTTAGTTTCAATGATCATCTCATGATTTCACAGTTATTCTACATAGAGAAATTTGAAGCATACACTACCAACTTTCCGCAAAATATTTTAAAAATGGTGACGGCTAATTATCCCACAGTGAATATTTCCAAACTAAAATCGGAACTTGAAGTCTTATATTGTCGTGAGGATTTTCGCAATAGTGCTGGTGCAGTAGCCATACTTCAGCTTTTTATTAACATGAATTTGTCTGAAACATTTTCTGAAGCAGTGAAGTTATTAAATATTTTGTGCACACTCCCTATGACAACCGTGGAAAGTGAGAGATGTTTTTCTACTTTAAAAAGAGTAAAAACATTCCTGCGTAATACGATGGGACAACCTAGACTTAGTGCCTTGTCTATGCTGAGCATCGAGAAAACGCTTGTCAAGAGCATTCCAAATTTCAATGAGAAGGTCATAGACTATTTTGCAGAACTAAAGGATAGAAGAATTGACTTAAAATATAAAAATATTTAAAGTAAGTTTCGTTTTAATAAATTTACAATTTATTATACTATAAATATTCCTATCTATATATCAGTCAATAACCTGTTCATACCATTTTTCCTATATTTTTTAAAAGATTTACTCTAAAAAAAGACAAATTTAATTTTCGGAAAACTAGGGTAAATAGTATTGAGTTTTATCTAAGTCTGTATTTTTTATCTAAAATATAAATGCTAAAAGATCTTTTAAATACTTTAAAAAATCAACAGTTTGAAGTTTTCAAACCAAAATGACCCCCCTGAAGATTGACCCACGAGCCGCCGCTGGTGTAAAGTTCGAAACATTGATGTTATAATATACTTTGATTATTTTAAAAATCGACCTGTCCGAGCGTTTTGCTTATGTGCTAAAAATAAATAAGTTAGTAGGGGGTGGGGAGTGTAACACTTATTCCAGTACACTGTATAAGTAAAATGATATGAAAAATCACACAGTGTAAAGTCCTTTAGGTTAAGGATAAAAAAGGGGGATTTAAAAAATTATTATTAATCAATTAATATCATACATTGGGCTATTGCATTCAGTAATTATTAATATAAAATACGTTCATAGTAAGAATGAACGGAATTAATTGTAACAATAAACGGAAATAATTGTAGAAATAAACGAAATACGTTAGGAGAAATAACACAGTTATTGACACAACGAATAGTCTTCGTTGGTCAATTAACGACGTTGTTGTTTCAATAAATAGTGTTCGTTGACTCAGTGAACAGAGTTCGTAATACCAATAAAGTGATATTATGGTATACATAATGAATGTTCATCCATTCAATAAACGTAATACATTGGCTCAACGAACGAAAATAATGAATTGATGAACATCGTTTTGTTGTCCCAATAAAACCAAGAATTGGACAAATTTTAAGTATTGCGTTTGTTGTCTGAATTAAAATTTTTATTGATATTACGTACCTTTTTCGTTGAGTGTATTGGGTGATTAACGTCTCGACGTTGAACATGACCAAACTATCTTAACCTATGCTCTCTCATTTTGGCATTAATTGGTGCCACACCTAATTGGTGCCAATTGGTTCCCCTAATACACTCATTTCTAATTTTATCCGTCTTTGTCACTCCACTCATCTATCTAAGCATTCTCATCTCCACCACATGCATTCGTTGTTCCTCTTTCTTTTTCACTGCCAAACATTCAGTTTCGTGCATCATAGCCGGTCTTATGGCTGTTTTATAGAATTTTCCCTTCAGCTTCATTGAAATTTTTCTGTCACACAACACACCACTCGCTTCTTTCCACTTCATCCATCCAGCCCTAATTCTACTGCATGCATCTCCATCTATTTCTCCATTACTCTGTAATACCGATCCTAGGTACTTAAAACTATTGCTTTTCATAATCATTTCACCATCCAAAAATACCATTTTATTTGTAGTAACTCCATCTTTAAATGAACATTCCAAATACACTCTGTTTTTGTCCTACTAAGTTTTAAACCGTTTTCATCCAGAGCTTGTCTCCACTGTTCCAGTTTTTGTTCTAAGTCTCTTTCACTATTCCCTATTAACACTACATCATCAGCATACATTAGGCACCATGGAATACTACCCTGTAGTTTCGCTGTTATCTGGTCCAAAACTAATGAGAATAAATAAGGGCTAAGCACCGAGCCTTGGTGCAATCCTACTTTCACCAGAAATTTATCGGTCTGTCCCACACCTGTCCTAACACTAGTCGTTACTCCCTCATACATATCTCTCACAATCTTTACATATTCGCCAGGGACTCCTTTCTTATTGAGTGCCCACCACAGAATCTCTCGAGGAACTCTATCATAATATGAAGCATATTATGCTTTCTCAAGATCAATGAATACCATATTATGAGCGAATCAAATATTATTCTTAGATGTGTTAATAACAAAGAAGGAAGACTGATACACAGGCCATACAGTATACCGAAAACTGACACATACCTACAGACATCTATTTATATATGCTGCTTTATATTATGCACAATTACATTCAGTCATCAAAACCTTGATTACAAAGACCAAAAGACTGACACACGAAGAACATCAAAATGAAGAAATGCATAATGTGAAAACAACGTTAAGTAAAAGCGGCTTCTTAATACTTAATTTTAGGTACCATCGAAAAGGCTCAGGATGCTTTAAGAACAATTAGGACACGGCAGAAAATGAAAATCTGATTGGCAAAACTATTCTACCACATTGTGAATGGTACAACAGAAATAGTATGGAGAGTGCTGAGAAAACACAAATATTTTACCATCAGCAAAAACCAAAATATCGTTAAAAAATCAAGGAATATACGATATTCCATGTGGGGATTGTGAAAAGTCGTACATCGGACAGACAAACCGAAGAATCCATGTTAGATAAGAACACCGAAATTCCATCGAAAGGAGAGGAAAACTAACAGGAAAACTAACCTTGTAAAATATGTCGCAAATATAGGACATACAATAAATCCGAACCCAACCACGATACTAGCTAACATAGAAATTAAAAGGAAACATGAAATCAGAGAATCGATGGAAATAAAATAAAATAGAAATAAATCCCATTTATTTTGCCATTCACTAACAGTATGATACAATTGATCCAAAAGATAGCATAACCCAGACATCCAAAGTGAAATTTATCCTCCAACACCAAATTGTTCTATATGGTCCACATAATGTTCAGAAAAAAGTCAAACCATTTTGAGCGTCGGGTTTGGTGGGAGAGGGGGGAGAAATCGGTAAATTCGTAATTTTTTTAAGTTTTTCGTCAATATTTATAAAACTATGCGGTTTAGCATAAACAACCTTCTATACAAAAATGTTCTACAATAAATTTGAAATAAAAAAGGTTCTATGCATAAACCTTCTAAAATGAACGTTTCCAAAGTTACGGAGGTAGTATAGTATAATTGGTCCAAAAAAGGCCTAACCCAGACATCCACAGTAAAAGTTTTCCTTCAACACCAAATTGCTCTATATGGTCCACATATTGTTCAGTAAAAAGTTACAACATTTTGAGCGTCCTCTTTGGAGGGGAGATGGGGGAAAAGTCGGTAAATTAGTAGTTTTTTTACATTTTTCGTCAATATTTCTAAAACTATGCTTTAGCATAAACAATGTTCTATACGAACAAGCAAAGTTTAAGCGAAGTAGGGCTGAGAATTGATGAAGAGAAGACGAAATATATGTGTATGAATAGAACGACACGAAGAGACAGGATAGGAGAAAATTTGACGGACAGCACCTTCAATTTCGACAGAGTACAACGTTTTAAGTATCTGGGGGACGTAATCACAGGTGTTAACGATGTTACTGAAGAAATAAAAGATAGAATCCAATTAGCAAATTGCTGTCTATTCGCACTGGATAAGCTTATAAAATCAAAAAATATTACAGGAATTTCCAAGATCAAAATCTATAAAACCATCGTCATACCTGTACTAACATATGGATGCGAAACATGGACCATGACTAAATCAAACGAAGAAAAGCTCAGACGTTTTGAACGAAAAATACTTAGAAAAATTTTCGGACCTCACCACGACATTAACACAAACCAGTATAGGATCAGAACCAACATCGAATTAAAACCACTCTACAATGACACCGATATTGTTCAAGAAATTAAATCACAGCGACTAAGATGGGCAGGCCACTTGAACAGACTTCATAACGAGAGGCTTGTAAGACTGGTATGGGAGGAGATTCCTACAGCCAAAAGACCACTCGGACGTCCCAGAATGCGATGGAGAGATAACATCCAATCAAATCTCCGAAAAATGGAAGGAATCTCCTAGGTTGATGGAAGACCGAACAAACTGGAGGAAAGTTGTACAGTCAGCCAGGACCCACCCAGTGTTGTAGCGCTACGTGATGATGAATGTTCTATACAAAAATGTTCAACATAAAATTTAAAACAGAAAAGGTCCTATACATAATTTTTATAAAATCAACGGTTCCAGAGTTACGGAGGGTGAAAAGTGGAGGTTTTCGATACTTTTCATATTTTTTGGGCAATTGACGATGAATTTGGGTGGTGAGGTTGACGTTTCTTTAAGGGCTTATCACCAACATACCATCGGCCACTGAAATAGCAAATTTTATTTACAAAACACAATCCTGTTAAAGAAAATTTCTTTCGTTATTAATAATATTATAAATTTCCCAAAATATATAAAAAGTATCTAAAACCTCCACTTTTCACCCTCCGTAACTCTGGAACCGTTGATTTTATAACAATTATTTATAGGACCTTTTTTGTTTTAATTATCATGTAGAACATTTTTGTATAGAACATTGTTTACGCTAAAGCATAGTTTTAGAAGTATTGACGAAAAACGTAAAAAAACTACTAATTTACCGACTGAATAATATTTGGATCATATAGAACAATTTGGTGTTGAAGGAAAACTTTCACATTGGATGTCTGGGTTAGGCCTTTTTTTGGACCAATTATACTATACTACCTCCGTAACTTTGGAACCGTTCATTTTAGAAGGACTATGCGTAGGGCCTTTTTTATTTGAAATTTAATGTAGAACATTTTTGTATAGCACGTTGTTCATGCTAAACCGCCTACTCTTAGAAATATTGACGAAAAACGTAAAAAAACTACGAATTTACCGATTTCTCCCCCTCTCCCCCCCTCAAACCCGACGCTCAAAATGGTGTGACTTTTTTCTGAACATTATGTGGACCATATAGAACAATTTGGTGTTGGAGGATACCTTTCACTTTTAATGTCTAGGTTTGGGTCTAGTTATACCATACTATAATGACTTTTTCTTTGACGAACTATTTTATATCACTGGAAATCGCCTTTGACACCATTATAGTATGATCATTTTTGATAGCTTCTCTTGCTTGAAAGTCTGTTTTTTTTTTATTAGCTTTTATTCCATGTGGAACCCACATAAATTTGACTTCGGACCGGATTCTTGTAAGGCAGTAAGTTCTTTCTTGACGAGTAGGTACTATGGAGCCATAATGTGATTTTTTAGGAGTTAATAATTTTTTACAAATTCTTTAGGAGCTCTATATAGAACCATTTGTTTATAAAAAAGCTTGTTTTATTTTACGTAACTTATAACTACATAATATAATCAATTTAATCAATAATATTGTGTAAACATTTTAGTTAATTGAAAGCCAAATAACTCCATGCCGGAACATATAACAAAACTTTTAAAAACTGTTTCGCCTCAGTCACAAAACTTCCATTAACTTCAGGTGGTTTGCATCAGCAACGACATCATTTCCAGTTTTTCGCGCGTCTGGAATCTGGAACTTTCCATATCCGCAAAAAATTAAAATTATTGTCGTAAATCTATCTTGAAATATTACGGCGCGAAAACGTCCAACAACAGATTTATTGAGACATTGATTTACAACTGAGCAAAAAATTCTTTTAATATTCCCCAGATATTCCGAAAAGTTGCTGCAAACTTTCACACCGGATGACAAGCAAGCCTTCCTCCATATTCCCCGAAACAATACAAAGTAGCAGAGCTGAGCAGAGTCAAGCAGAACAAATTGGTTTTATTTTTTGTTAGGCAGCTTAGGGAATACACAAATAAAACGTTTAGGAATGATAAGCAGTTTGTTCTTTTAAATTAAATACCTACGTCGAATACATAAATATAAATATAATATATATTATTAGTATATAAATGTAAATATACATATGTAGGATTCGTTAAAGACAATCGTAATAAAAGTCCGTGTGATGTTTAACAGTTTTAATTAATAAAATAGATATTGTCCTTTTCATGACCATTTTTCAGTGTGTAACAAATGATAGGAAAAAGGGTAAGTCCGTGATAATACACATTTATGACATTTATTCTAACATGACATTTTAGTTAAATCTGACAGTTTTCACATTTTATTTTCAATTTGGAATAAAAACAAATCAAATGTGTTTCTAGAATAACTAGAATAAATGTTATAAATGTCACCGACGAAATGTAATCACCAACGTGCCTTTTTTCTGTCACATACAATTTAATGCGTTACAAAGAAATCGAAAAACTGTGACGCACTGAAAGATGATCATGAGAAAAAGGATAACTAAATTATAAATACTATTAAATTGACGAAATTTAAAAGTGTTTGTGTAATTGCGACTAAAATTTTACTAGTTATCACAAAAGAAAATGTTTTTGAAATAATCGCGTTTATCTACTTAATATATGACCGGCTTGTCAATATATAAGTTTCGTCTTCGCGTAATGTATATTTCGATTATAGCCAAATACAGCCTCTTTTATTCGAATCTAAAAATCGACTGACTCTCGCACTCGCTACGCTAAAACAAATTCTCTTACTAAACTTATTCTCTACGCTAGAACAAATTCTAATCTCGCTTTTCAGTTTTCCCCTGAGAACCAACCTATTAAAATTGGATCAAAGTATGTACCGACTTTTTCCAATAAACGAAAACTATTAAAATTAGTCAAGGCGGCCTTTTATGTTTATCTTGAGTCTCAGAGAACTCGGATTCCAAATCCCCAAGCCGGTCTGCACATCTGTTCTTATGCGTGAGACTCTTGTTTTGTTTTCGTAATAATAATTAAGAAAAATTATAAACAGGAGTCTTAAAAATTAAGGTAAAATATTTACAATCCTACATATGTATTGGTTGGAGAATAAAAGAAAGGATATCAGCTACTTAGTCCCTTTAGTAGAAGACGTTTCGTGTAATAATCGGTACACATCCTCAGTTCATCTACAAATACGTATAATGAGCATATATTAATAGAAGAAAAATGCATGTGGTTTTACCTTACATAGATGTAGAATAGTAGATATGGAATCGCTACAACTAGGATACAGAGTCGGTCACAGTAGAATCAGTATGGTGTGCTATGCGGATGATGCAGCCCTGATTGCAGAGGATGAAGATGACCTACAAAGACAGCTTTATCGATTCTACCAAGCATGTCGACGACTCAACATGAACATATCCACACAGAAAACAAAATGCATTACAATTGCGAAAGATCCAATTAGATGCAAGCTCGCGGTAACGGGAAAAACCATAGAGCAGCTAAATCAGTTCAAATATCTAGGTGTAGACTTATCAAGTTATCATGACTCAGCCAGAGATCTAAGAAAACAAATAAACAAGGCCGCTGTCATGTCTGGATGTTTGAGAGATGTGGTCTGGAATAACTCATATATACAAGAATGAACAGTAAAGTTATAATTTATAAAACTTGCATCAGACCTGTTATAACCTATGGCATTGAATCAAGAAAAGGCACTAATAAAACCAAAAGCATGCTACGAACAGCCGAAATGAAGACACTAAGAGCAATAGCAGGGAAGATAAGAAGGGATAAAATACGAAATAACATCATCAGGGAACAATGTGGCGTGCAAGATGTAGTCAGATGGGGTAGGCAAAGGCGAACAGAATGGTTCAGTCACGTAAAAAGAGTGGGGCAGCACAGCCTACCAAGAATTGTGCTAGAAGAAAAACCAGCTGACAAACGTCCAACGGGGAGACCACCAAAAAGATGGAGAGAGAGCTGGCAGTATGTGACCAAAATAGCTCATTTTTTTCTTCGTAGTGTTGAGTATTTTTTTTACTTTTTTCATCTTTCTCAATATTTCCGTATTTCTTACGTGTTTTGTCTATGATATTTTTCACATTCTTCAATAACACCACATCTCAAAGCTGGCAAGTATTTTTAAGGTTGCGTCAGTAATTGTCCTGACTTCAAATTCATATAAAGGGACAGAGAATACGTAGCATCTCAATACTCTCGTTCTAATTTCTACTCCCAGTTTTCCATTGCATAAAACTGTCTCATTTCATTGAAAGCACTTCTGGATATCTCAATGCTTCGTTTTATTTCAAGGCTGTGGTCCCATTGTTCATTTATCTCACATCCCAAATAATAATTCAGTGGTCGTTTGCCAAAAGCAGATATGTCCATTTTTGGTACTTTTCAGGAGAGCAAATTCAAATTTCCAGGACGGCCATAAAATTACAGATTTTTATGATATGCCAACTCACATAAATAGCTGTATAAACATTAAAATCAAAACCAAAAAATATGAAATTTGTAAAACTGTGATTTTATGGACATCGTGGACATCTCAATTTGCTCTTCTGAAAAATTACGAAATTGGACATATCAGTTTTGGCAAACGGTCACTCAATTGTATCTGAGTACTTTATCTACAACTTTTCCTTTAACGTAGATAGTTTCGTCTCCAATCGTGTATTGTATCGTCTACATATCTGAGATTATTCACTAATGTACCGTTAATTGATATGCCTTCATTGGTGTCTTCTAGTGCCTCTTTACACAGTTCTTCTGGGCACATATTAAAAAGTAGAGGGGATAGTACACATCCTTGTCGTAGTCCTCTTCGTATTGGAATCTCTTTAGATTTTTCGTAGTCTACTCCAATTATGGCTTTCTGATATCGGTATAAATTCGTAATTATTCTCACATCCTGATAATCTAATGTATGTTTTTAAAATAAAAACAAGTAATTGGACTTCGCCAGTCCTAGGTTTTCAACCAAAGTAATCGAAAGTAGAACTGAAAGTCGATATTTGAACGCCTCGTGTAATTTTGCGCCGATTGATTAACGATTTTACTAATTTTGAGTAATTTTTACTAAACTTTGGGTCATCATTTTTTAAACAAAAATTACATCAAAACCGAAACTAAAGATTCAAACTCAACTTTTCAATACGCTTCGATTGATGTGTTACATATAATATGTCTGCACTTCTGGTTATAACTTTTTAACCGGAAATGATATAAAAACCAAAATTTTACATTTGTTCTCATCTTGCTAAGGCACGTCGAATGATATATCGCTTATACTAGTTCGGTGACTTTACAACAGTTCATACGGTTGCAACTCTAAAACCAGAAGTCCGATGTCAAATTTCTCATCTTTAATACCATCCTTGGGTTATAAGCTTTTATTCGACACCTCATCTGTCATTCTATTTGTATTAATAACGGAGAAGATAGACATACGGGCAGAAAGTCATGAAACCGGAAGTATATATTTTTGTTCTCTTCTTGCGAAGTCGCGTCGAATAATATATCACTTGTATTATTTCGGTGACTCTAAAACAGTACTTCTGGTCGCATTTCTAAAACCGGAAGTCCTATGTCAAGTTTCTCAACTTTCTTGTCATTCTGCCTGTTATAGCGGAGGACTTATATTCGTAGTCGGACGGACAGATGGACAGACAGTCTAGGTCAAATTTCTTACCTTTAGTACCATCCTTGGATTATAAGCTTTCATTTGACATCTCATTTGTCATTCTACCTGGTAAAATGACTAAGGAATTATATTCGCGGTCGGACGGACACACGGACAGACAGCCTAGGTAAAATTTCTTACCGTTATTACCATCCTTGGATTATAAGCTTTCATTTGACACCTCTGGTAAAATGACGGAGGAGTTATATTCTCAGTCGGACGGACAGACGCACAGACAGCCTAGGTCAAATTTCTCATCTTTATTACCATCCTTGGCTTATTAGATTTTATTCGACACCTCATCTGTCATTCAATCTAATATAATAACGGAGGAGATAGACATACGGGCAGACAGTCATGAAACCGGAAGTAAATATTATTTTTGTTCTCTTCTTGCGAAGTCGCGTCGAATAATATATCACTTGTATTATTCCGGTGACTCTAAAACAGTACTTCTGGTCGCAGTTCTAAAACCAGAAGTCCTATGTCAAGCTTCTCAACTTTCTTGTCATTCTGCCTGTTATAACGGATGACTTATATTTGCAGTCGAACGGACAGACGGACAGGCAGCCTAGGTAAAATTTCTTACCTTTATTACCATCCTTGGATTATTAGCTTCCATTTGACACCTCATTTGTCATTCTACCTGGTAAAATGACGGAGGAGTTATATACTCAGTCGGACGGACAGACGCACAGACAGCCTAGGTCAAATTTCTCATCTTTATTACCTTCCTCGGATTATAAGCTTTCATGTGACACCTCATTTTTTCATTCTACCTGGTATAAGGACGGAGGAGTTATATTCGCGGTCAGACAGACCGACGGCCAAACAGCCTAGTTAAAATTTCTCACCTTTATTACTATCGTTGGATTATGAGCTTTCATTTGACATCTCATTTGCCATTCTACCTAGTACAATGACGTAGGAGTTATATTCGCGGTCGGACAGATAGACGGACAGACAGCCTAGATCAAATTTCTCACCTTTAGTACCATCCTTGGATGATAAGCTTTCATTTGACACCTCATTTGTCATTTTACCTGGTATAAAGACGGAGGAGTTATATTCGCGGTCGGAGAGACCGACGGACAGACAGCCTAGGTAAAATTTCTCACCTTTAGTACCATTCTTGGATTATAAGCTTTCATTTGACACCTCATTTGTCATTCTAGCTGGTATATTGAAGGAGGAGTTGTGATCACAGACAGACAGACAGACAGACAGACAGACAGACAGACGGACAGACGGACAGACGGACGTGGATAATTCGAGGTTTTCACATTTTTTTCAAAATTGGGTGAAAACAATAGTAAAACAAAACACATAGTTAACAAATGAACAAAATTAGTTGAAATTGGAATAAAATAATTATTTAAAGAAAAATATCATGTGACATTTATAGCGTTACAAGTGATGAATTATTTCGGTATTATTTGAAATTTTCTTTCCCCGAGTGTTGCATTGAATGCAATTTTTCATGGCATAAAACTTATTTCGACGTAATTGCACTTCACATCAGTCTGTAAAAGCAATTTTCCCGTTGTGGAATTTAAAAATTTAGCGCCTAAAGCACCTCTTGCCAAGTTTCATTATCCACGGCCATTGTTACTCGAGGCTGGCATTCACATATTGAATAATTTAGAAGAAGTATCCTTTTATATGCCTACAATACCCTGAGCCGTCTGCGGGATGGGGGTTGGTTGTGTTTAGTAATTTAGCTGAAATACCTGTTCTATGCACGAAATGGTCTATTTCATCAGAGATCGATCGGAAATAACGGGGAATTGAAGCTACTACAAAATCGAATAAATTCCTTACTTGAAAAACATTTTAATATTAATTCAAAGTGAGTTACAAATAATTGAATACTTATATTATAAAATCCCTTTTGATTTTTTTACGAAAAAGTGAAAAATAAATCATAAGCATGCGATTTCCACAAAAATTAAAATATGTTAATCCCTATTAAGATTGTCATGCACGGGGAGCTACACTTCTTTCTTCTTTAAGTTCCATGTTCGAAAGTTGGAAATCATCATGGCAATGCGGACCCTGTTGACTGCCGCTCTAAATAGCTCTGCGCTACTGCATTCGAACCATTCCCGTAAGTTCTTGAGCCAGAATGTTCTTCGTCTTCCCACATTTCGCTTTCCTCGGATTTTGCCTTGCTAAACTATATTAAACAGGGTGTAACAAAAATACAGGTAATAAATTAAATCACATATTCTGGGACCAAAAATAGTTCGAATGAACCTAACTTACCTTAGTACAAATATGCACATAAAACTAGTTACAGCCCTTTGAAGTTACAAAATGAAAATGGATTTTTTCCAATATATCTAAAGCTATTGGAGATTTTTTATTGAAAATGGAAATGTGGCAATATTATGGCAGGAACATCTTAAAGAAAAATTATAGTGAAATTTGTGCACTCCATAAAAATTTTATGGAGATTTTGTTCCCTTAAACCCCCCAAACTTTTGTGTACGTCTCAATTAAATTATTATTGTGGTACCGTTAGTTAAATTCAATATTATTAGAACTTTTTCCTCTTAGTATTTTTTCGATAAGACAGTTTTTATCGAGTTGAGACTTATTTTTCAATATGTTTACATAAAATTTTTATGGGGGTTTTGTCCTTTTAAACCCCCCAAATGTTTGTGTACGTTCCAATTAAAATATTACTGCGGTACCATTAGTTAAACACAGTGTTTCTAAAACTTTTTTGCCTCTTTATATTTTTTCGAAAAGGCACCTTTTATCGAGATGTGACTTATTTTTTAATATGGTTTAAAATATCCCTAAAAATGTAAATCATAAATAAATGTTCATATTATTACCAAGTCTCCATAATCGTACTTAACCATATACAAATATGTGATGGATTTGACGCATATTCGAAATATCTCGATAAAAACTGACTTTTCGAAAAAGTACTAAGAGGCAAAAAAGTTTAAAAACATTGTGTTTAACTGACGGTACTACAATAATAATTTAATTGGAACGTACACAAAAGTTTGGGGGGTTTAAAAGAACAAAACTCCCATAAAATTTTTATGGGGTGTCCAAATTTCACTATAATTTTTTCTTAAGATGCTACTGCCATAAGAATGTCACATGTCCATTTTCTGTAACTTTTTTTATGTGCACATTTGTACTAAGGTAAGTTAGGTTCAATCGAAATATTTTTGGTCCCAGAATATGTAATTAAATTTATTACCTGTATTTTTGTTACACCCTGTATATGTCTGTAGTGGGATGGCAGAACTTGATAACTCCGATTTTTGCCAAAATGAGATTATAATTTGCTTGATATGTTATTTAGTAACATTTCCATATCTTGGTAGAGTTTGGTATGTCTATGCTGAAGGTTAAACAATTAAAAATGAGAATGATAATAATATGATATGTCCGCTGTGGCACTTATTAGGTAGGACAGAACTTGATATCTCACTCGATTTCTTATGTTGACAGTCATTGATATTATGTCCATTTACTTTTCGGTTTTGTGTTGACAAAACATGAGATGTATCCTGTTTTTCTGTGTATTCTGTTGAAAATCATTAAAAAATAATTACTCATTAAACATGTATCTAATACCAGTTAATAAATTTCGTTACACCGGTAATGTGGTAAGATGAAAATCACATTGGCAACTCGTTTTGAAAATTTCAAAAATTTAGAGGGCCTATCAAACTTTCTCAAAATGCTCTACTGAAAAATTAGGTTAGATGCACATATCAAGGCACAATATTTTAGGAAATATTTTTGACTTTTTAGTTATGTTAATTACCATTTAATAAATGCAAAACGTATCTTCACATGTACATACCTATATGCGGCAGATTCGTGCAAATATTATAAGAATTATTGTGCATTTAATGGTAGCAGCACATAATTTGGACCACGTATACTACACATATAAAGGTTCAAATTTAGGTACGAGGCCATCTCAGTTTTTGTTCATTTTACAAAAATGGCGGGCATTCAAAATGGCGACTATACATATGTGACTAATAGCACGATAACTTGAACGAAACGTCAGATTTCAACCAAATTTGGTATAAGGTTCTTTTTTTTTATGAATAATATCGAGGTCTTGAACCGTAAGAATCGGTTTACCAGAATTTGTGTTTTTACTGTTCTTTTATGTAATAATATGTTGTTTTTTTTTTCAATTCTTTCACCCTGTATATATAAATTTTTCAAAAAGACAATAACGCCATTGAAAAGAGTGTAAATTTTTTAGGAAATATTTTAAACTTTTCAGTTGTGTTAATAACCATTTAATAAATGCATAACGTATGTTCACATGTACCTATGGGCGGCAGATTCATTTTGAATACCCGCCATTTTTGTAAAAGACTAAATCTGAGATGGCCTCATATCTAAATTTGAATCTTTGTATGTGTAGTATGTGTGGTCCAAATTATATGCTTCTACAATTAACCCTTAACTGGTCCGGCGTCGTCTAACAGACGATTCAATAATTTTGATTATTTTTTATTGGAAATTGGCACCGCCCACAGGCAAGTCGTTCTATCTAATCTTTAAACTATTGGAACTTGACAAGTGGGTGTATTTGAGATAAGTTTCTCTCAGTTGCTAAAAAGTTATTGCAACAGTTAGGTTGAGAGTAGTTTCTCATACGACGCCGGACCGTTTGTGTCACTTTTTTGTGTTCATACTTGGAGCTCAAGAAGAACAAGAGGATGTTCTTATTTTAGAAAAACGCAAGATTTGCAGTTTATGTCCTTGTAGAAAGCACAAGATGACAAAATACCTGTGCTTACGTTGCAAAAAGGCTGTTTGTTTGGGATGTACAAAACCACTACCTATGTAAAAATTGCATATAAAATTAGTAAAGTTTGACGCTGGAAACAAACATTTTTGATCGATTTTTATTTTGTCTAGTTTTTTGTTTAGTGTGCAGTTTGAACATTTATCCTAGAAATACTTTTTTTTTCATGTTGTTTTTTATATTTTTTTTATTTACTTTACAAAAGTATCTAATTTTTCACAAATATTTGTGCGGGTTTCAGTTTTATTTTAATATTTTTTTCTTAACCCAAATAACGCCCAAATCTAATACCTTCACTTTTATATAAATATATCAGGGTATGTTTGTAACATTTATTCTTAATAAAAAAAATATTTTTGAGTGTTTTTTTGCTTTCTTGAAAACAGTAGTTTCGCAGACGACGCCGGACCAGTTACGCTACTACTACAGTACCGGACCAGTTAAGGGTTAAATGCACAATAATTATTATATTATTATTTGCACGAATCTGCCGCACATAGGTACCTACACGTGAATATAAGTTATGTATGTATTAATTGGTAAATAATATAACTATAGAGTTCAAAATATTTCCAAAAAAATATTTTTACGCTCTTTTCAACGCCGGTATCACCTTTTTCAAAAATTAATATATACAGCGTGAAAGAATTGAAAAAGAAAACATATTTTTACATAAAAAAAAAACAGTAAAAACACAAATTGTGGTAAACCGACTCTTCCGGTTCAAGACCTTGATATTACTCATCAAAAAAAGAACCTATATACCAAATTTGGTTAAAATCTGACATCTCGTTCAAAAGTTATCGTGCTATTAGTCACATATGTATAGTCGCCATTTTGAATATCCGCCATTTTTGTAAAAGGAACAAAAACTGAGATGGCCTCGTATCTAAATTTGAACCTTTTTATATGTAGTATATGTGGTCCAAATTATATGCTTCTACCATTAAATGCACAATAATTCTTATAATATTTTCACGAATTTGCCGCATATAGGTACATGTGAAGATACGTTTTGCACTTAATAAATGGTAATTAACATAACTAAAAAGTTTAAAATATTTCCTAAAAAATATTTTTACGCTATTTTTAATGGCTGTATTAACTATTTGAAAAATTAATACATACAGGGTTAAATAATTGAAAAAAAAAAACAACATCTCTTTCATAAAAACCAGGAAAAGCACAACTGCTGGTGAACCGATACTTCCTGTTCAAGATTTCGATCTTATACATCAAAAAAATAACGTATATACCAAATTTGGTTAAAATCTGAAGTCTCGTTCAAAAGTTATCGTGCTATTAGTCACATATGTATAGCCGCCATTTTGAATCTCCGCCATTTTTGTAAATAGCAAAATCTGAGGTGGCCTCCTATCTAATTTTGAACCTTTATATGTGTAGTATATGTGTTCCAGATTATATGCTTGTATCATTAAATGCACAATTCTTATAATATTTGCACGAATCTGCCGCACTATTACAAATTGCGTTAGAATGAAATATTTTAACTGATATTATAACTAGATACCTAGTAGTTGATTTTTACCTTCATACACTGTACTATCAGCTGATATACCTGTTCTAATGGTATATTTCATCGAAGATCGATCGGAAATAGCGGGGAATACGAAAGTTTATGGAAACGTTGAAAGGCACTGGTCGGGTCTGGTGGTTTAATTAAAGGTTTGTTGTATTGTTCAATTAGTGAATTAATTATCAGATTGGAACGGAGAGTTCGAATTTTCTGTGACATGGAGGTATAGGTAATTGTAAGTGGTTTATTATTTATAAATGTTGATGTAATTAATCGAGAAGATTCAGAAATAAATATCAATAAGGTGACGTGTTAAGTAATATATACAGAGTGTTCCAACGAAAATTTGACCCCATCCACATTAACTAAGAAACCAAGAGTTTCTTCAGAATTAAAAAAAAAACATGTCAATTTGTATTGAAAGGGGGACGAATTTTCATGCCAAATTCGTCCCCTTTTCCCTGCCTCGCATCAACCACCATTTGTTTTAAATATCAAGTGTGGTCGAGTGTCACATCATTTGAAAGGTATTTTTTTTCCCTACAAAACCCTTAATTTTTTTTAATTTGCGGAATAACTCTAAAGTTAATTTTGGATTTAACTAATTTATAATAGATTTGTTAAGTCCAAAATTATCTTCAAACTTATTACGTAAATTAAAAAAAAATAGAGCGTCATTTAGAGAAAAAAATAACCTTTCAAATGATGTGCCCCTCGACCACACTTCTTTTTGAAGTTATACTTCTTTAGGCGCGATGGGAGTGAATTTTACATCAAAATCCTTAGTGCCGAACGCACGCGCGTTATACCTTTGCTCTGATTGGGTGTTCAAATGACATGTCAAAAATTATCCAATATGACGGATGTAGCACGGCTGTGGTTTGATGTGGTTTATTTTGTGGTTATGGCTGTTGTGTTATAAAATTTGTGAGAAGAGAAACAACAGACAAAAGTTAGTTAACAATTATACTGCCTCTTTAAATAGTTTTCGTTTAAATTTTGGACTTATTAACATAAAAAAGGTGCCAGGTGTGGAAGCCCATCAAACAGAGAAGTGGAGTTTTATTCTGTGACTGCGGTTTTCAATCACAAAATTACTGATAAAAACCAATTATCTCGAAGGCGTAGAGATCTGTAAATAACATCAATCAAGCGGGACGATCTCACACAAAACTAAAGAATCAGAGAGTCGAGTAATATTGTAGTGACTTTTAAAATAGTTTTTAAAAGCTATAGGTACGTAATACTTGTAAATGTTTCAGTATCCTAATAAAAAATTTCATAGGTACCTACCTATTGGGAAAATTTAAAAAGAACCTACCAAAATAGTATGTAATGCTTTGATTTACATAATTTGATTACCATCAAAATTTCTATGAATATTCACCTAATATATTATTTCTTACTCATGTTTTGTTGTATTTTCTTTCAATTTCATTCAATTCTAAATAATTTCAATTCAAAATCAAAATAATTTGGTTAAATTCAGAACCGTCAAAAGTTTAATCCGTTTAGTTAGTTGATCTTCGCACGTGATGACACATGGTCTCCGTGGGTAAAAGTTTAAGGTGAATGAATTTCAATACTAACTGCGCTGATAAGAGGGTTCGAATCCCAATGGAAACTTTTTTATACATTTTTTTATACATTTTATGATTGTAAGTTTATTTATTATATAATTTTTTTTTTCAGAAAATACGTATTTAGTTAAAATTTTTTCCTACATTGTTCAGAAATCATTTGTGGCATTTTTCAATGTATTTGTTTGTGTGTGTTTTACTCTTTTATTATTTTAATTTTTGACACTGTTTTAATAAAAATTTTTGAGAAGTAGTAAGTATTAAAATTAGTTTAATATTTAAATAAAATATAAATAAACTGTTTAAAGTATATTAATTTCGTTGAAATCATATAATATAAGTATAACTTCTTACGTGCGTACAAAGTACACACCTATTCTTTTTTTTAAGTGGCAGTCGATGTGGGGCAGTAGGGAGTTACATTTGAGGGCATAAATTTTGCATGAGAATTCGTCCTCTTCCCATTAAAAATTGACGTGTTCAATTTGATCAAAATTTGAGCAAAATTCTGAGTTTTTAGGGGAGTCAAATTTTCGTTGGAACAGACTGTATTTGTATACCAATATAGTCTCCATTAGTCTCCTATACCTATATCTTTTTCTTCTTCTTCTTCTTCTTCTTCTTCTTCTTCTTTTTGTATAGACATGACTGTCTGTTTTTTCAATGTGCCTCTAGTAAGTTGTCGTTCCATCGTTATGGATACTATATACCTCTATAGTATCCATAATTAGACCAAATTCTAAAGACCAAAACATAGACAAAAGGGACTTACAAATAATAATAAACCTTTACTGGAATTAAAGAGCACAAGCTGTAATAAATAACGAACCAGTCCAGAAATTGAAATCAGGAGAGGAGTTAGGCAGGGTTTTATTATGTCTCCATTATTATTTAATGTTTATAGTGAAGCCATTTTTGAAGAAGCATTACTATCTCAAAGTGAAGGAATAATAATTAACGGAACATGTATTAACAACATAAGATATACAGATGGCACCGTGATTATGGCAAGCTCTGCTGAACAACTAAAATTACTGGTAAACAAAACAAACAGTTTCTGTGAAAAATATGGACTAAATATGAATATGGATTTAAAACGACCAAATACATGATAATAAAAAAGAAAACAAATATACAAACAAGCATACATTTGAGAAATGTACCGATAGAAAGGGTTGATAAATACAAATACCTAGGAAGAGGCTATTGATTATGTATTTTAGAAAGGAACTACAACGTTAACGGAATTTTATTATCTCGTATGGTCAATGGATCTCTATGTTTGAAAAAACCGCGGAGTGCTACCATTTAGATGGGTGCGTTTTTGAGAAAGGGGTGAATTAGTTCCTAGGTACAGGGTGAATTAGGCTGAGTTCTATGCACTTTTGGTACAAACACGTCTACAGGAAAATTGTTGCAGGTTGAATTTTATATCAAAATATCATATTTTAAGGTCAAAAATATTTTTTTTTACAAATATATATTCAAAAGAAAAGCAAGAGAAATACACGAAAGATACCAATTTTGTTTTTTACCCCATAACTTTTTCCCACAGGGATATAGTTATAGGCATTGCTTCACAGAAAAAAATCTCTCATACTTCCTCTTTAACATGACGTTTGGTAAAAGTCTCTATGAATTACAGTTTTTCCTTGTTATTTCTCAAACATTGTTCTGTAACGTTTTTCTACGTACATTTAGGTATATGCAATGTTACATTTAATAGGAATAAAAAGTCAATTATCTTTAAAATGGTCTATTGAAGAAGGCTGTATGACTATTTTTAAGCAAGATATGGTTGTTCAAAGTTTTATAGTTTTAATGATTTTTGATATATTTTACGATTATTTTTAAATTTCTGATTATAACTTTTTTTAATGTATATTTAGGTATATAAATTGTACAATAAAAAGGAAAGCTTATTTTCTTTACTTTAAAATGGTGTATTGTAAAAAATTCTAGGACTATTTTTAAACAAGATATGCTTATTCAAAATGTGACATATACACATGCAATAGGTCGCACTAAGTTGGAACCATATGGAAAACTTTTTTATTATTACCTATACGAAAAAAAATTATTCTTTATAAAATGCTCTCCATAGTCTAAAATCTAAGATCCAATCAACAGATACCAAATTTTATCAATAGTGTAAGAGGTATGTTAAAAAATGTGAATTTCGCTCAAGAGTAAAGTACCTTTATATTTCACAATATCAAAAAAGTGTTATTAATAAAAGATATTCGGAAATAAAAATTATGTTATAATATGCAATTATATTTTTCTATATTTTCGTGTTTTTTTCCTGCTTTTCTTTTGAATATATTTTTGTAAAAAAAAATATCTGTGACCTTAAGATATGATATTTTGATAGCAAATTCAACCTGCAACAAATTTCCTGTAGACGTGTTTGTACCAAAAGTGCATAGAACTCACCCTAATTCACCCTGTGCCTAGGGACTAATTCAACCCTTTCTCAAAAACGCACTTATCTAAATGGTAGCACTCCGCGGTTTTTTCAAATATAGAGATCCATTGACCATATGAGATAATAAAATTCCGTTAACGTTGTAGTTCCTTTTAGTTCTCTTGTTTTGAACATAATCAATAGCCTAGAACCTGAATTCCAGAAAACAATGATCAAACAACAATAAGGACCAGGATAGAAGAAGCAAGAAATGCGTTTGTAAAAATGAGAACAATTGTTTGCAACAAAGGCCTAATATTAGAACTGAGAGTAAGAGCTTTGAGATGCTACGTGTTTTCGTTACTGCAATATGGACTTGAAAGCTGGACATTAAAGCAGGAACACATAAATAAGCTACACTCTTTTAAAATGTGGTGTTTTGAAATGAGCATGCTTAGAATAGCATGAACACAGAAGAAAACTAACACGGAAGTATTGCGAGAAATCATAGGCGTAACCAGGGGGGTTTTGGGGCTAATAAATCCCCATCCATTGGGATGTACTTTGAGCTCTATACGCTTAACACCATACCCGCTAGAGACCTTCCAGTAGTTGTAACTCCCCCCCCCCTAGGCGCATCCTGGTTACGCCGTTGCGAGAAATGGGTAAATAATAACCACAATAAAAATAAGAAAGTTACAAAATCTGGGACACGTAACGAGGGGACAGCGATTTGAACTGCTAAGACTGGTAATACGGGCATAGGTAAATTGAGTCCCGAATACCTGAATTAAGAAGGGTCAAAATATTTAGATGATCGAATTGAGTCCCGGGCATCGTAATCCTTCTAATTACCTTTTAATAGCTTTTAAATCTTTATCTGTAAGTACATATTTGAATTATTTGTAGGTACTTTGAGTACCAAAATGAGTTCTGTGAAAATTGTTCTTGGTGAAAATGGAAAACAATTGATTGTGTTGAGTGCCTTCAAATATCGTTTTTACAGATCTTTAAAAAATGACGGCAAGCGTTGAATTTGTTGTGCGCAGACGAAAGCAACGAAAGAAAAATGTAAAGCATTCTTAAAAACCCAAGGGGACAACGCAGTGACGGCAATAATTATGGATGACCACAATCATCGTGAATTAAACGAAGCTGTAATTAATCGTCAAATGTTAAGTAACTCCTTAAAACAAAAGGGCGTAGAAGACATCAGTGAACGACCCATGAAAATTTTGCATAAGGAATTACGAAATGGCGATATTAGTACCTTGACTACTAAAGATGTGGAATTGGTCTGAAAAAATATGTATATAGCCCGACGATCTCTTCTGCCTAAATTGCCAAAAGTATGGAATAAACTCATGATATATTAAAATTATTTCCAGTGAAAACCAACAAAAATGAGGATTTTCTAGTGATAAACTACATAGAAAACCAAACTAATATGTTTTCTTGCAACAGCAATTTACAATTTTTAGCAGATTTGGACGCCACTTATGTAGATGGAACTTTTGAATATTACCGAAAGTTCTTTAAGCACATGCTCTCCATCCATGGTCTGAAAGAAGATCATTACATACCTTTGGTTTTCTTCTTATTGACAAATAAACAAAAATATACATATACACTGACACTTAAATACCTTACAGAACAAATTGGCAAATGCAATAAAAAATTCGCTTTAAAACAGCATTTGCAGATTTTGAAGAAGCAATTCAGCAAAGTGTAACTGAGGTTTGGAATAATGTTTCATTGAAGGGCTGCCAATTCCATTCAGCGCAGTCCTGGTAAATAGTCATATTTGACATATTTGCGGACTATCTAATCAATAATGTATCAGAATCAGCTAAGTTTCCGCCAGAAATATGGGCGGAGACGTCGAGCAGTTTACAGCGTCCTCATATTTTTCAATTTTTAACAGTTTTTGTAGACATTGAAACGAGTAAGCGATGGACTACCCCGCTAATTGAAATAATATTCAAAAATATTACCCCAATCAACTAAGATAGCCATCGCTACACCCTTAGCTTAGCTCAGTCACTCAGGTGTGTGTTCGTCTTGTCCTAACCTCAGATATGAACTATGAAAATTGGAATGGAAGCAAACAAAACAATAATTTTTAACTAATCATGTTTATTGTTCATAAAGATATAATAAATATAATGACTTAGTAAATTGCATTAACAAATGTATTCAAATTCTTGCCAAAAACTAATCTGGATTATACTTATGGCTTTTGGTAGCTGATGGTATCTTCTTGATGTCGTATGGTACTGCTGTTGTAGACTTCTCGTAGGCCTGGACGGATCTTCGGCCCAAGGCCCCTGCAGCTAGAGGTGGTGGTTGTGCAGTGTATATGTCATGGTCTCATGTTGTCAGCCATCTGGTGCATCGCCGGCGATGGGCTTCATACTCCCGAAAGGAGAAAGTAGATTTTATTCCCAAAAACTGTAACAGTAAAACACATATCAACAATCAAGAAGAAAACCAAATTGTACCTTTGCCAAATAGTATTCAGAAATAGTAATTGGCAAGGTTAAATTACATATAATTAAGATGAGGAGAATAGTTAAAATTTTGATTACTAAACGTGCATATTAATAGATGAAAAGAAATATAGAAATCAAACACATGGTTGAACATTTGAAGGTTAGATAAAAAAACATTAGAAAAACTGTTAGACGGAGAAATATAATTACAATAAAATATTATTCTTACCTCAAGAGATGATTTGATGGAACAAAATGATTTATTTTTCGAATTACATGCCTTTTTAAGGATTAATTTCTCCCTTTCAGTTTATGTCATGGAGTAGGGATGACGGATGAAGTGACACTTTCATGACAGTGCAACATAGGTGGCGGGCATGTTCCGTATTGAGACAGATACTTACGGAGTGAGAATGTATACGAGGTACGTTCAGTATGTTCAGATGATGATTTGAATAAAATAGAAGATAATAAAAGAGGGTAATAAAAGAGAGCGCCAACCGATTTTTAAAGGGGGAAAATGGATAAACCAAATAGAAGAAGATAATTATTAATGAAATATTAAAGGAAATAAGGTAAAATAATTATTTAAAAATAAAATATCAAAGATGTGACGTTTGTAACGTTACAACATTCAAAGTGAAACGTACAAAACTAAAAGTTAGTTTTAAAATGAAGCGTACAAAAAAAGTAAAAAAATTTATTCTGCACAAGCCCTTACATCAAAAAAATTTGTAGATGAATAAATTTTAAAAGCAAATTTAGAATAGTTAGATAAATGATTTAGCATGTAATTATAGGTTATATTGTTTACTGTAAATATTTTAGGTATACATTTTCGTAATAAAATTATATGTTATAAAATAAATTATTGTTTTCTCATTCCTAGAAATCATTACGTACACCGACTAAGCCCCAGGTAGACACGGGACTCAATTTACCCATCTTCGGGACTCAACTCGGCTATTGGAAAGACGGATTATAATTTCTGGGACTCAAGTAGGTTACTCCGGGTAATACAGGGAAAAATAAGTGGAGGAAGAAATATAGGAAGGAGAGTGTCCTGGTTGAAGAATTCAAGGAACTGGTGTAAATGCAGTCCCATAGAACTCTTCAGAGCAGCATTAGATAGAATAAAGATAGTGATGATAATATCCAACCTCCCATTGTGAGACGGCACTTGAAGAAGATAGTCTCCATTGAAACACATTTTATATTTAAATATTGTAGTTTTTTTTTTATTGTTGATAACTTGTATTTTCTTAACCCATCCTGTACATAGTAGGAAAGAAACCAAGTAATATACGTCGCCATGCTTTTATCGTATCAAGTTTAGTAACAGTAAACTATTGTTTCTAGGTTGTCATGAGTATCAAGTTTTGTGGGCCAGTAATATTATTTTATGTGTGTTTACTCACTCGGGAGAAGTGTGTGAAAATCTTTTAGCTTTTGCCGTGCCTTTTCTCGCTTTTTAGAGAAAAATCAGGATGTGAGGAACATAAAGATTTACTTTTTTAAGAATGTCTATAATAATTAATCTTTAATATTTTTTTTGGACATCTAAAAATAAAATCTTAATGCGGCAAGTCAGGCAGTGTGTCCGGTACGGTACATTTAATTTTTTTATATCCCGAATATAAATTTTATTATTTATATTTTAAATAAATTATATTTAATAGGAATTTTGTTATGTATTTATTATTTAGGTTTTACAAAAATTATCTTATATGATTATTTTGTCAACTGTGTGCTTTATCCATACGTTAGCAGATGGCATTAGGAGTTTATTGAATTATTTTGAATTATTAATGAAACAAAAAATATTATTTGATATTAAGTTTAATTATTATATAAAATAAATAAGATGTATAAAAATAAATTTTAAGTATAGTTTGACAGGAATTTTTAACAACTAACGTTCAAAGGGTGGTAAAAATAATAATATTATAATTGCTTTTGTATTTATTACTTCATCAGTATTAAATCTTTCGAAAAATTGACAAAAATATGTGTTACTATATTAATAAAAGTAATTTAAAACATTATGATACTTAATACATTATGATAAAATATCAAGACCATTAAACGTTAGAATAAGTGAACATCAATCTTATATTAAAAATAGAGAATTTGATAGATCTCAAATATGTCAACATGCATGGGATAATGAACATAGAGTTCAGTGGAGAGATTCAAGTATAGTCCTGAAAGAAACAGATAGTAAAAAGAGAAAAATCAAAGAAGCGGCTCTAATTATGCTAAACGAAACCAATTGTGTCGCAAATTCCTCGGTGGAATGCAGTAGGATGTGGATACCCATACTGAAAGAGGAAGTCAATAGAAAGAAAATACCACAATTAGTAAGTCAATAGTCGAGTTAGTACATATTTTATATTTTAATATTACTTATATACCCATGTATTATGATATTATTTATAATTTAAACAAAATTATAGTAAAGTCAGAATTTGGTATTAATTTTGAGAATAAATTAAATGTAAGACCAAATACTTACGATGTCGGGATAGTATCACGAGGTTTTTTCCTGGTTTTCCCTCGTGATTTACTATGAGATCTCTAACGCGAGAATTTTAATGTCACCGTTGCATGTGGTTGTCTTTTTAAAGGCAGATCACATGCTATGATTTTTTTTTTTTTTTTTTTTTTTTTGTGACGGATATTCTTGAGTTGGGGTTGATTTCATGTAATCGAATGAACTATCTTTCAGTAAAGTCGTCCCAGGAACGCAACTCATAAATATTGGCAATATCATTTTAAAGTCTTCTACTTTAAAATGTATCATATGTATCTGAATTGCCGATATAAATGAGTCAAATTAAATAAATTATTAGAAGAATTTTTTTACTAAGCAACAACATTTTTGTTTATATTAATAGTATTTTGTATTTTGACAACGGCACCCGATTTGGGCGTCGAAACGTTAATAAAAGATCATTTTTTAATAATATTGTGGCTTATTTCCCATTCTAAATAGTTAAAATTATGATACTTAATATTTTTTTTTATTTTAATTTTTAACTGTTTTGAAATTTTGTTGAATTTAAAATTTTCGAAAAATTGGAAGTGACTGTAGATGGCAACTGATTGAATTCCTGTAGCATGGAGACGGGTAAAATTAATAATAAATATTAATAGAATTATTTTTTATTCTATTTTGTCGTATTCTTACTTCTCTTATTTTTACTTGTACCTGCAAATCTTGATAGACTACAGGCCCATGTCAAAAATGGATGGGTCATATGAACCACCAGGTAACGTATATAGGACGATATAAGAGCATAACATAATAAGATTCAGCACTATGCCGTCACTTGTAAGCAGTGCAACTGAGTGCTGGTGAGAATTCAAAGGTGCAGGTAGAGTGGGTACATTTTGGTCATATATTTTTGTACGGCATTTTTACCATCGATAAGTCCATGAAAAATAATAAGAAACCGCGCAGTGCCGTAAAAAAATGGTGAGCCACAAAGTTGGTAAATTTTTTTGATCTTCTAACAATTTCCAGGGTAAATTTGGTCATTTCATTCTGTACGGCATCAGTTTCATACTGTTTCAATACAACTTTTAATCCATTATTCCGCAACGCCGTACAAAAATCATGCGACAAGGGAAAAAAGCGAGGGTTGCAATCTCCTCTCTTTCCGTGGTCCGGGTGGTGGTTTGAAACAACAAAAAATTAATTTATTTTGAAAGTATTTTATGCATAGATAACATTATTTTGCATGCCATACATTTTCGTTGGTCCAAAGGTTTGTAGGGATAAAAAAGCTCAAGGAAAAATCCACAGAATGAAATGTAAGAAAAATCCATTTAACGAAATGTAAGGTGAAATTTATGACGATATTTTTTATACGGCATTTAGATAGTTCATTTGTACTTAATGCAATAATTTATAAAAAGTTAACGCCGTACAAATCTGAAAATTCATATTGAGAAAAAGTAATAAAAATATTAAATAAATATAATTTACATTATATATCGCTTAACGAGCAACGTTCTGTTACGACGTTTAGCATTTGTAGGCATATACTACACCTGCCTATAATACTCTACTGTGTGCTAAGCAGTCGTTTTTTAGTAGTAATTTTTCTAAAAAATAGTTGTTTTATTTATTCACATCATTACAATGAAACAAATCAATTATATACATGTATCAATAAGGTTTGAAGTATATATTAAACCAAAAAGTATACAAAACCATTGATACTGGGATTTTCAGTTTCAATTCTTGGATATTATATACCTACACACCCTTTAACTTCAGTTAGACGTCATAATGATTTTATCATATTATCAATAATTATTGTTCTCTTCCAAAATATGTTAATACCGTACGCCGTACAGTATCAAATGACCCTAAAGTACTACACCTTTAAAATGGTAGCGTCATTTTCATCAGCCTAAAAGATAATAATATGGTCTGCATTAAAATGTACGGCATCATTTTTTACTAATTTATTTATTTTAATACTATTTAAAACAAAGGATAAATGTAGAAAATTGCTGTATTTTATTAATCTATGAATATTTAAACTTTTACAATAATTTAAAAAATTTCTGTTTTTGTATTTCTCTATAATTTCTTTTAAAACAGTTTCTTTTAAACGGCAATACTATATAACAATTTTATTTTACAATATCATGTTAAAAAAAAGTTACCGTACAGAGTCAAATGATTTTTTTAGCTTTATAAATCAAGTATACCATGAAATTAACATAATAATTATTAATATACATTCAAATGAACAATACTTTTTTTGACGGCATTATTTTTAATAGTACTTTTGAGTGCTAGATAATGTTTTGGAACCGAAGCCGTACTTTTTCAAATCACCCCCCGGACCACGGAAAGAGAGGGGATTGCAACCCTCGATTTTTCCCCTTGTCCCATGATTTTTGTACGGCGTTACGAAATAATTGATTAGAAGTTGTACTGAAACAGTATGAAATTGATGCCGTACAGAATGAAATGACCAAATTTACCCTGGAAATTGTCAGAAAATCAAAAAAAATTACCAACTTTGTGGCTCACTATTTTTTACGGCACTGGGCCATTTCTTAATATTTTTCATGGATCTATCGATGGTAAAAATGCCGTACAAAAGTATAATACCAAAATGTACCCACTCTACCTGTACTTTTGAATTCTCACCAGCACTCAGACTGCTAACAAGTGACGGCATAGTGCTGAATCTTATTACTTTACGCTCTTATATCGTCCTATATACGTCACCTGGTGGTTCATATGATCCACCCATTTTTGACATGGGCCTGTAGTCTATGAGATATAAATACGTACGTGCTTTTTTTAGTGTATTTTTATCATTTATATCTATTTTTTCCCGATATTACCCAGCTTTTCTTTTTACGTTGTTTTCTGCAATGTTCCATTATTCCATTCTGTCGTGTAATTGTTTTCCTTCGTTTTTTAACTTTATATATTTTCTCTATCTATCTCGTTTATTTGTTTATTACTTTTTATTTGTTCTTTCCTTATTTTTTGTACTCGTCCGTAATTTCCATATTTTTTTCAATTATTTTTACGCCACTTTAATCAGACATCCCCCTTCCTTTAATTTCATTCATGTTGCTTTTAGAAGGAGCTAGCTTTGTCATTGTGCTTATTCCAACACACTTATCCTGGTTAACCAGCATTGTATTGTAATTAACTAGTTTTGATGGGAAATGATTTAACATTAGCTCTTAAAGTACGCCTAACAAAATGTTACGTATGCAGTGTACTATACTATGGAGTGGAATCATGGACGTTAAATGTAGAGACAATGAGACGACTTAACGCCTTTGAAATGTGGACATATAGAAGAATTATGAGGGTTTCCTGGTAGATAGAGTTACGAACAACGCAGTACTGAGAAGAATAGGTAAAGAGAAGGAAGTTGAACTTACAATTAAAGAAAGAAAACTGCAGTATCTTGGACATGTGATGCGGGGCGAGAAGTATGGCACCCTGCGACTCATAATGCAAGGAAAAATAGATGGCAGAAGAAGCATCGGAAGAAGACGAATTTCATGGCTGAAGAACCTGAGAGAATGGTTTGGATGCAGCTCAAAACAACCATTTAGAGCTACTGCCTTAAAAATTAAAATAGCTATGATGATTGCCAACCTCCGTAGCGGAGATGGCACCTGAAGAAGAAGAAGATGGGAAATGATCCAAAACTTTACTAAAATTGTGGTTTTTTTAAATTATTATAAAATTATTAAACTTATCGTCACGTCGAAACGTTAATAAAAAAATCATTTTTTTAGTAAAATTGTGGCTTATTTTCCATCAAAACTAGTTAATTACACAAATGTCACAAGAAAATAGCTTCAGAATAACATATTCGTATTGGTTTACGTATTCAAGGAAGAAGTCGTGGAAGAAGTTCTGGTTAAACAATTTGAGAGCTTGGATTACTGCACTTCTGCTAATATCTTTAGAGCAGCGGTATCGAAAGTGCGAATCACCACGATGGGTGCCAAACCTCTTAGAGGAGATAGCACATGAAGAAGACGTATTCAAGCTGTTGGTGGTTCACGTATATTGGAAGGGGTTAAAGGTTTTTTTTTTCTCTAAAAGCACAGATTATACTATTTGTGTGACATTAAGTAATACGTATTATACGAGTATTTTTTTAAAACATTCCAAGATACGAACGTTGTAACACCCCCCATATGCAATCCTGTACATCTTTGTGGACTTCATTCACAACATCCCTAATATAAAACAAACAGATCCAACGCAAATAAATTCCAGCACGTCCTCTATATACTTCTCGTTTTTGCAATTTGCATTATGCTCGTGGTTTATGCAGTCCTATATATAACAAACAGGCTTGATTTACGCTTGTTATCAGTATTATTTCATTTAAAATGCAGCCGAGATACTAAATTGAATTTTAGTAAAATGCTGTGTAACAAAATTTATCTTATGATGTTTAGAAATTGGTAAAATAAATTAGCTGTGAGTATAATTAATAATTAGTTGTAACTTAAAACTAGACCTTGTTGCTCGAAATATGTGTTTAGTTAAGAGAGAAGAGATATATATGTTGCATGTCTTATTTTCTTGATTAATTTCTCTCCTTATTTAAGCTTTGCAGAGCTTTTAGGGATTTAGAAACGGATTGGGAACACGAGAAGCTCTTTTCGCCTTAAATGTATTAACACAACGATACAGAGATACAATGAATGTATGTATATGTATCATCATGTTTCATTGATTACCGAAAAGTATTTGACTGCCTTAACCATCAAAACATGATCGCAATTCTGAGAGCAATTGGAATTGATGAACAAGACGCGAATTATCTCAAAACAATATTTTATTTATTTTATTTTTATTTTGTTTATCAACGGGCAATCACCCAATTAAAATACAGTATAAACATTAATCACAGGAGGTTTTTAACCTAACATTAACAAAAAAATGTACAGAACACAAGGACATTAAGTTATCACACACAGTTTTAAGCTGAGCTTTAAATTCTTTTGGAAAACTATAACAATCTAAACTTTCCGAATATTGGTTAGCACACGAGCACACCTAGGTGTTCTAGACATGAAGGAGTTGTGTCCATAGTTTGTGCGATGGGGTCTAACGTAAAAGAGTTGATTTAGCCTTGTTTGTTTACTGGGAACATGGAGGCTAATTTTCTCCAATAGTTGAGGACCAAAAGTATTGGAACGTAGTATGCTATAAAACATTGTGAGATCCTTATGCATGCGTCGGATTTGGAGAGTAGTTATATTGAGAGACTTTTCCATATTAGAATAGTTAATTTCATCAACCCTCTGGTTTTGTTTAAATGTAACAAGTCTTAAGAATTTGTGCTGAACTCTCCCAATAGCTTGAACATGTGTGTTATAGTGTGGAGACCAAACACATGAACAGTAATCTAGGTGAGGTCTCACAAGTGAGCAATACAACATTTTTATGGATGGGATATTTAGAAAGTTTTTAGCACTACGTTTGATAAACCCTAAAAGTTGAAGTGATTTTGAGACAATAAATGAGATATGGGGGATGCAGGGTATGCTTAAATCGAGCACAACACCTAGGTATTTTATCTGAGATACAGAGTCTAAAGGACAATCCTTAATAGTATAGATATGATTTGTAGGAGTTCTATTTCGACCAAAACCATTAAGTGACACTTTAATATTATTATTAGCATCAAACTGTTGAAAATTCACTGATTCTTCATACCTGGGGTTTCAAAATGGTTTAGCTCTTTCCATGTTATCAAGCCGTATATAACCTTGTGTACTAATCTGCTTCTTCTTGTAGTGTCTTGTAGTTTTGTATATCGATGATCATCATGGAGATCTCTGCTTTGCACACTGCTGCTCTGAAAAGATTTGTGGTTCTTGTATTAGATTTTTCGGCCAGCAAATCTTTAAATTCGAATTCTTGGTCATCTTGGTCTTTTTGATCCTACGTTTCCTTGTAAAATCCATATCTGTGGCTGTTTCTCATTATCTTCTTACTCATGTACCATGTCCTTTCAGAACGTTGGTTACCATCATAGCTATCTTAATTTTATTCACTACCACCCTAAATAGCATGCTTATATCAACACCATACCAATTTCGCAAGTTCTTCAACCATGAGGTTATTCTTCGTCCTGGACTGCGTTTGCCTGCTATTTTTCCTTGCATAATATTTTGTAGCAACCTGTATTAGGTACCTCTCATTACATGTTCGAAATACTCTAACTTTCTCTGCTTGATGCTTTTTATGATCTCAGTAGTCTTGCTGAGACATTCTAGTATTGTGGAGATTCGAATCTTCTCCCCTCAGGAAATTTTTAAAATTCTTCTGTAGCACCACATTTCGAAAGCCTCAAGACGATTTTGATCGATTTTATTCACAGTCCAGGACTCGACACCATAAAGTAAGACCGAGAACACGTAGCAGCGAAGTAGGCGGATCCTCAATGCCAATTTTAGGTCTCTGTTACATAACACCTTGAACATCCTTCTAAAAGCGGCTCTAGCCTGCTCTATTCTAGATCTAATTTCGCCGTGACTTTCTGCGTTACAATTTAATTTCGGTCCAAGGTAAACGATTTTATCAACTCGCTCAAGTTTGGTATTATTTACATATATAGACGGTTTTATATGCTGTTGTTTACTTTTTATGAGTATTTTGGTTTTTCGTATGTTCAGATCCAGACCTGCCTCCCTACAACTCTCAACGACACTATCAAGTAGTGTTTGCAGATCTTCTTGACTAAAAGCTAGGAATACTCTATCGTCCGCATATTGCAAATTATTGATGACTTCACCGTTCACAAGTATTCCTTCTTGTTTTTCAGAAAGTGCTTTTCTGAAAATTCTTTCGGACAAAACGTTGAAAAGCAGGGGTGACAAGAGGCATCCCTGCCGTACTCCTCTTTTAATATTAAGAGCCTGTGATTCCACACCATCTACTAAAACTGATTTTGTTTGATTCCAATATAAATTTGCAATTATTCGAACATCTGTGCCGTCCAAGCCAATGTCTTTTAGAGCTTCGACCTATATAGAGTGCTTAACACGATCAAATGCCTTTTGGAAGTCAATAAAACAACAGTTTATGTCTACAGATATATCTCGACATCTTTGAGCAAGTACGTTCATTCCAAATATTCTCATGATCGACGTATTCTATTTTGGTTGTCTTTATAATGGTTAACACCTTCTTTTCTTTTTGTATTCCTGATAAGATGTCCTGATCAGTAACGTGGTCGGTATAAAATATCTTCTGGATTCGACGATAAAGCCACATTTCGAAAGCCTTAATTACAGGGGCGTCATTTGGGCGTCCGGCCCTAAAAAATGACTGAAATTTACAAAAAATACATCAAAATTCATCATAACATCATATATAATGTATTGTATATATAGTGCTTGCCCCCCCCCCCCAAACAAAATTTCAAATGACGCTCCTGCTTAATTATCTTGTAGGTAGCGTCTGTGAGAGTCCATAACCCTACTCTCATGCTAATATATCTCCCACAAAATGTTTTGATGTATCTAGACATCCTCGTTTATTTAAAAATGTTTGTTCCCCTCTGTGGCGCAGTGGTAAGAGCGCCTACCTTTGAAACGAAAGGTCGGGAGTTCGAATCCTACCAGGGGCAGAAATTTTTCATTTATTATAAATTAATAAATGAAAAATAGTTTCTGTCCTTGTGGGATCGGTACTCACCGGAGGGACCGCAGACGTTCGGAAACAATTAGCGTCTCTTTGCAAAGACAATGACGTCGACTTTGCAAAGTAACAAGACACTACACTTAACACACACACTACACATTACTCCCCTGACTTAGTAATAAGTTATACAATTACGTGGCTAAAGGTTCTAGTTCTAAACCAAAGCCAGAATCAGAGAAAAAAAATGTTTGTTAGTTAGCGATAGTAGTAATCACTATCTATGTATAATCTGAAAGACATTCGAAAACATCTAAAATATTGCAGTATTGAATTATTTATTTATTATATTATTATATTTTATTTTAATATCATAGTATACCTAAAGGCGGAGACAGATATCCACGCCGCGAACTCCGCGCCGTGTGTGCGCCGCGCGTTCGTGGCGCGGTTATTGTTCGTTAAAATTTTTCATTTTGACGATCCAGAGGAAACTTACGAACGTTTAGTAATTGTAGATAATCATGTCTCTGTCCTGTACTTCTACTACATCTTATTTTGGTATTGTTCTGAAACTATTTTCTTGTGTCATCTTATGCAATTTACTATTTTATGTGGAATAAGCCACAGTTTGGGAACATTTCGGGAACTACCTTTTTCGCTTCCCGGCAACACAAATATAATGGTAGGGGAGCCCAAGCGGGGATTTTTGCAGTTACTCGAGCGCGTCAGATTATCATATGGGGAGAAACGTGGTACCCTGCAGATGTACCTCCACCATATATTGGCTCTTAACACAGGGGAGTTCGTTCAGGGGAGCCCGAAAAAAAATCTATCTTTAAAATATTCGAAATTGTCAGATTAAGATAAGGTAAGTTAAGTACATGCAAAAGAGTCTATATTTCAAAAATATGACGATTTGAGCGGGGCGTACGGAAATGGGTGAGTCAAAAAGTTTCACAAAAAAAAGCGAATATTTCGCGAAATGAACGTCAGATTGAAAAACTAAAAACTACGTGTTCAATATTTTCCAAAAATCTATCGAAAAATACCAAACTTGACCCCCACGGAGAGGGGTGGGGGGTAAATTTAAAATTTTAAATACAAATCCCGCGATATTTCGCAAAATAAACATCATATCGAAAAACTGCAAAATACACTTTATCAATGTTTTTGAAAAATCTATCGAATGGTTCCAAACACGACCCCCACGGAGGTGAGGTGGGGGGTTACTTTAAAATCTTAAATGGTAGACCCCGTTTCTTATTGCAGATTTGGATTGTTTGTATAAAAATAAACAACTTTTATTCGAAACATTTTTTTGAATTATGGATAGATGGCGCTATAATCGGAAAAAAGATTGTTGGAAATGGAAAATTAAATTAAAAAATGGGAAGTCCCCACTAAAATGGAAAATTTTACTTAACTTTTTTGGTTTTAGGACCTAATAATCACAACCCAATAGGTCCCCAAAGCGCTCGAGTGACTGCACATTTAGCATACTTTGCTCCCCTACCATAATATATCTGCTTGTTCCTACAACCAGAAACAAAATTAGAGAACTATAGGTACTTCCAAGTCATGCGATACCTTTTTCGTTTTCCGGTGACACAATTGTAATGTATCTGCTTGTTTCAACTGCGTAGCTTCACTAGAAACGAAATTAGAGAACTATAGGTTCTTCCAAGCCCTGTGTTAACTTTTTCGCTTTCCGGTGACCCAATTATAATATATCTGCTTGTTCCAACTCCGTTGCTTCACCAGAAGCGAAGTTAGGAAACTATAGGCTCTTCCAAGATGTGCGTTACCTTTTTCGCTTTCCGACGACACAATTATAACATATCTACTTGTTCCAACTCCGTTGCTTTACCAGAAGCGAAGTTAGGAAACTATAGGCTCTTCCAAGTTGTGCCTTACCTTTTTCGTTTTCCGGTGACCCAATTATAATATATATGCTTGTTCCAACTACGTTGCTTCACCAGAAGCGAAGTTAGAAAACTATTGGGTCTTCCAAGTTGTGCGTTACCTTTTTGGCTTTCTGGTGACCCAATTATAATATATCTGCTTGTTCCAACTCCGTTGCTTCACCAGAAGCGGAGTTAGAAAACTATTGGGTCTTCCAAGTTGTGCGTTACCTTTTTGTCTTTCCAGTGACCCAATTATAACATATCTGCTTGTTCCAACTCAGTTGCTTCACCAGAAGCGAAGTTAGGAAACTATAGGCTCTTCCAAGATGTGCGTTACCTTTTTCGCTTTCCGGTGACACAATTATAATATATCCGCTTTTTTCAACTGCGTTGCTTCACCAGACACGAAGTTAGAAAACTATAGGTTCTCCAAGTCGTGCGTTACCTATTTCGCTTTCCGGTGACACATAATATATATCTGCTTATGAATGTTTTTTTGATATTGATAACTATTTCCGAAGTGAAAGTCGAAAGGTCAAGTAAACTTGATTTCAAACTCGAATTGTGGCTTATGCCCAAATAAAATAGTAAATCTTATTTTTAATACATGTTATTTTTAGTACAACAATGAACTAACATTTTTTAAAAAGGCCCGCATGTACATTTTTTTATTTCAGCTTCTATTTCCGTTCAGATCGGATTTAAGTTGTTTCTTTAAATTAAATGGTTCTTTAATGAGGATCCCACAATAATGATTTTCCACGGTAAACATCAATTTCCTTCCGACAGTTCCGACCATTCCATTACTAACAACTATTCAACTCATGCGCGCCAAAACCAACAAACCACTCGCAAACCCGTCCAAATACGTATTGCGAACCATCAAAGCGTTTGTTGAAAAACCGACAGAATTTAGATCGTGGTGCGCCGTGTGCGTGCCGTTTGTGCGTCACTTGAAAACACGTACTAATCTGACGAATACGCTGCGCGCGAGCGGCTCGCACACCGAGCAGAGCGCATATGTATCTCCGCCTTAATACATGCATATTTTGGTAGATACGCCTGTGACATTACTGAATGTGAACAATTTATTGCTCTGCACAGTTTTTTTACAGAGTTTAGTTGTCTTTGGATAGTTGAAATATAATTATTGAAATATTAGTTGATTTAGGAATATTTTAAACATATATTATCAAACTCAAAACTATATGCATTATAAATATTAATAATTAATAGATAGTTCAAAAATAATATTATTTTTTGCTAGTAGAACTATACAATACCAACATAACTGTCTAATAACTTTCCAAAACAAATATTTTCTGATTTTTAGTTGAACGTAACATACCAAATACAGCAATTAAATTCTAATCAAGTAATTAATGCTACTATTAGAACACTGATGATTAACAATACACAGTAATTGCATTTGCTTTAATCGTGACATACAATTTCGTAAATTTACTATTCTAATTGGGAAATAAGCCACAATTTAACTTGAAAAATTATTTTATTGACGTTTTAACCTCTACTTCGGTCGTTGTTATCAAAATATAAAATATTACTAAATTAAACAAAAATGTTGCTTAGTAAAAAAATTCTTCCAATAATTTAATTTAATCCTAATCATTCATATCGGCAATTCAGACATATTATTATACATACATTTTTAAATAGAATACTTTAAAATGATATTGCCAATATTTATGAGTTGCGTTCCTGGGACGACTTTATTGAAAGATAGTTAATTCGATTACACGAAATCAACTTTAACTTAGAATATCCGTCACAAAAAAACCATAGCATATGATTTGTCTTTAAAAAGACAACCACATGCAATGGTGACAGTTAAAGGGTACCCATAGGCAAAATGTCCTCACTCTCAGCATTCAATATTTTTAATTTTTTTACGTTCTGTACAATTGAAAAATGAGATAACGCGGATTTTTAGCTCGCCACCCCCCTTACCCCTCCCCCACAGCCTAAAACGTAGATTTTTAGATTTAATTTTTTTTAGTTGGGTTGCAATTGATTTAAAAATTTCAAAAAATTCACACGTGTAACTGAGGCTTTTACAAAACATGTCCATTTTTTATGGACCCTTAGGTCGAGTGTACATAACCTCAAATTTTTTTTAACTTTTTTAAAACCTATAACTTTTTTTTGGAGGCGGCTGCAGGTCCAATTTTTTTTGCATTTTGTGTATTTTATCAAAAGCTATCTCTCTGATTTTTTTCAGATTTTTCCGTCAGGTACGCCATCTTGAAAAATCAGGAAAACTGTTTTTTTATGGGGTTTTTAGGGATTTTCTCCATTTTATAGACTGCAACATAGATCAACTCAAGGTTTTGTTAATAGATTATGTATAATTTGAAATAAATGAGTATTTTAGGATTATCAAAAATTGGGCAAAATACCTTTAAACCCCCCAAAAACCATGTTTTTTTAAGTTACGTAAGGGTTTTTGCGGGCTTAATGATATTATTTTTTGAGATCGATACAGCCTGAATATTTTTTTTTCATTTTTTTACGTTATATGTGAATAAAAAATAAGACTAATCGCATTTTTAGCACACCCCCCCCCCTACCCCCACAAAAACGTCAATTTTTCTATTTTTTTTTTGTTTAAAGGTGCAATTAATTTAAAATTTTTATGAGACGTCTACAAAACATATCTATTTTTTATAGACCCGTGTAGGTCGAGTGTACAATACATATAACCTCAAAATTCCTTTTTTATTTTTTTAAAACGTATTTTTGACTTTCAATCGATATTTTTTTAAAACGTCCAATAAATATTGTACATCTCTCTCTCTCGCGGACGGCCGCTTCAATACATGCTTAGCGCTCATTTTTAATTATTAAAAATAATAGTTAGCAATAAAATAATGACAAAAATTTCTTTAGGCTATTGCAGGGGGGCTTTAAACTTTGAGTTGGTCACTTTATGACTTTCGTAATAATAATTTTTAATCGAGTTATTAAGCCTTGAATATGGCTACTTTCGCGTTTTTCAAATTTGAAATTGCATGTAACTCGACAGTCAATTTTATAGAAAAATCACAAGATACCTTTTTTGCTCAGCTTGATCCAGAGAATCTAAAACGAAGTCCGAAGTGAAAAAATTGATTTTTTGAATTCGTTTAAAAAAATGTTTAAATAATTTTCCGATCGCGGTACTGCCTGGCGCCTTGTGGATTTGTTATAAGGACCTGTTTTTGAGTAAGTTTGTGCAAAAAATTAATCGGAATAATTTACCTAACGGGACAAGCATACAGCGTGGACTATTTGCATTAGGAGCCAAACGTAGATGGTTTGTAAAATACACAAAAGACAAAAAAAAAATTAGCAGCCATCGCCAAAAAAAGTTATACGTACCTACAGTTATACTAAAGTTATACAAAAAAAATGAGGTTATAATATGTACACTCGACCTTCGGGTCCATAAAAATAGACGTAACAGTCTCAGCTCTGCGTGTGAGTTTTTTGTAATTTATAATTTAATTATTAGGTACTAACTATTCTAAATGCGACATAAGCCACAATTTAACTAAAAAATGATTTTATTAACGTTTCGACGTCCACCACAGGCGTCGTTGTCAAAATACAATATATTAATAAATTAAACAAAAAGGTTGCTTGGCAAAAAAAATCTTCTAATAATTTAATTTAATCTGACTTATTTATATAGATCGTCCCAAACCATTTTTTCAGTGCGTCACAGATTATCGAATTTTATCTATCGCATTACAGATGGAAAATAAAATTATTTTTTAGTTAAATTGTGGCTTATTTCCCATTTAGAATAGTTAATTACAAAAATACCACAAAGAAATAGCTTCAGAACATTTTTAATCTAATTGCAAACCAACTTAAAAAAAAATCGAAAAATTGACATTTTTGGCTGTGGGGGAGGGGCAATAGGGGAAGTGGGCTAAAATTGCGGTGAGTCCTAAGTTTTTAAAATCATATAGAACGTAAAATAATAAAAAATATATTCAGACTGTATCGACCTCAAAAAATATCATTAAGCCCGCAAAAACCCTTACATAACTAAAAAAACATGGTTTTTGGGGGGTTTAAAGGTATTTTGCCCAATTTTTGATAATCCTAAAATACTCATTTATTTCAAATTATACATAATCTATTAACAAAACCTTGAGTTGATCTATGTTGCAGTCTATAAAATGGAGAAAATCCCTAAAAACCCCCTAAAAAACAGTTTTCCGGATTTTTCAAGATGGCGCACCTGACGGATAAATCTGAAAAAAATCAGAGAGATAGCTTTTGATAAAATACACAAAATGCAAAAAAATTGGACCTGCAGCCCCCTCCAAAAAAAAGTTATAGGTTTTAAAAAAGTTAAAAAAAAATTTGAGGTTATGTACACTCGACCTAAGGGTCCATAAAAAATGGACTTTTTTTTGTAAAAGTCTCAGTTACAAGTGTGAATTTTTTAAAATTTTTAAATCAATTGCAACCCAACTAAAAAAAATTAAATCTAAAAATCTACGTTTTAGGCTGTGGGGGGAGGCGTAACGGGGGTGGCGAGCTAAAAATCCTCGTTATCTCATTTTTTAATTGCACAGAACGTAAAAAATTAAAAAGATTGAATTCTGAGAGTGAGGGCATTTTGCCTATCTTAACGGGGGGTACCCTTTTCCTGTTAGTAATTCCATAGTAAATCACGAGGAAAACTAGGAAAAAAACATCATGGCACTATCCCGCCATTGTAAGTATTTGGTCTTACATTCAGATTACTCTCAATACGAACACCAAACTCTGATTTTATATGTATATTATTTTAAATTAAAAATAATATTAATAATACATAGATATATAAATAATACTAAAATATAAATTATGTACTATCCTCCATATGTTATTGACCTCCATCCACTAATGTGGTATTTTCTTTCTATTGACTTCCTCTATTATAACATATTATGGAGGATAGTACATAATTTATATTTTAGTACCTATTATTTATATATCTATGTATTATTAATCTTATTTATGATTTAAAATAACATACATATAAAATCAGAGTTTGATGTTAGTTTTGAGAGTAATCTGAATATAAGACCAAATACTTACAATATCGGGATAGTGCCATGAGGTTTTCTTTCCTGGTTTTTTCTCATGATTTACTATGGAATCACTAACACGAGAATTTTACTGTCACAATTTTACTATTGCCATATCGACTTTCCAGATTTTTTTCCATTTCTAGTAAAGTAAAACAGTGATTATATATTATAATTATCATTTATTTCAGCCAACCCTATAATTACTAATTACTACACTAATTAATGCCCATAATTACATTAATGACGATAGTTAGCAAAAAAATGTAAATAAAAATAAAAATTTTCGTAATTTTTAAATTACAATGTCTGAACGATGTTATACTAATTACTGACATATAATCATTGTTTTAAAATATGTATTCGTAATAAAATTCCTATATATAAAAATGTTGTTAAACTCGTTAATTTAAAAATAAAAAAAATATAGTATGTAAGTCAAAGGTTTACGAGTGCTATCGTTGTTATAGTTTAAAACAAAATTATGGCTCTGGAAGCTCTTATGATGAGATATAGGCCTGGATCCCGCGTCCCAAAAAAGTTTATTAATACAAGCTGAAAATTTGTTAATAGCTTAACGGTGCCTAGTCGGACAAATTTTGATGTATGGGAACACTGGAACAGGGGAAGTTTTAATTATGGAACGTGTCATCCTGACAATTTTATGATTGTGAAAACTAGCAAGTTGTTTTTAAGCTTATTCAATAGCAAACTTTATATAATATGTACAGTGGAACCTCGCTAACTCGGATTAATCGGGACCGCGGCCGACCGGGGTTATCGAAAATCCGGGTTATGGAAAATCCGGGTTAGCCGGAGAAAATGGTAAAAATTAATAAAATACGGTATACTTACAGATAAACTCCGTTATAATTGAAATAACATGAAATATACATGCACAGTTTACATCTAAATTACGTATCAATTACGCCTTTATGAATTCTACCTAATGCTTCTAGTTTCTTTTCCATTGTCACTACAACATTTTTACGTTTTGTTGCCATTACGTAGACAAAAAAACACGCAAATACAAAATCTGAATAGATTTACGAACGATTACAGAACGGAAGCGAACAATACGACTGTACTGTACTACACACAATACGGTCTCAATCTCAACGATGTTATGTTATTTAATAACAGTGAAGACTAAGACCATTTTTTTAAATATAATTCTTTAATAGTCTTTTAGTCTTTTTTAAACAATGCTAAGACAGTTTGAAATAAATAAAGGATACTACATACAAGTACCTGTTGTTTCCGATAACACTACAATGAACGTCGTGTGCCATGAGTCATTTTTACTATCGTATAATTATGTAGTTCAAATTACACAGATACGCATTATCTCTCAAAATCAATATATTACATACATTTTTATTGTTGAACTGTTTATCTGATAAAAATCGGTCCGGATTAGGCGGACTTTCGGGTTATCGGGGGCCGACTTATCGGGGTTCCACTGTATATGAAAAAATGTTTGTCCGACAAATATGTTAGGTATTTTAATAAGTCCGACAAGTAGAACATGTCAAATGACAGGAATTATGTTGGTGGTAAATAGCAGTCTGATTTTTGCATGAAAGTTAAATCAAAAGGAACAAATCAATTGGAAAATATGTCCGACAAAATAGAAGGGAAGTTTTTGTAGTCTGACGTTCGCAACCTGTAACCTTTTCCACATTTAAAACTTCCCCTGTTGCAGTGTTTCCTTAAAAATCAAAAAAAGCGACCATACTAGGTGAATGGCCAATTTTGGCCATTTTTATGTTTTCGAGGTCGCTGAATCCGAATATGAAGTTTATTTTTATCTAAAATTGGTAAAACATATTAAAAAATTAAATTTTATGCAAAAATGCGAAAAATAAATTTTGATGATTTTTCATATTTACCTCGCTGTATCTTTGGTCGCTGTAAATATTTCCTTTTGAAAATTTGACTGTGTCATCTTTGAAGAATTTAGATAGCAATGAGATTTGTCCGAGATGTTAAAACAAATTAAAAGAGAGGTTGTTAATTTTTAAACATTTTGTCGTCAGATTTCGTTAGTTTCACGTTTCAAGTCAAAATTTCAAGTCAAACATGCAACAGGAAAAAAGTTATGTGACTTTATAGACGAGTGGCACTAACCCCCCCCCCCAAAAATGCTTATTTCTCGAGATATTGACCACGGTGTGGTAAATGGCTAATTTTAATCTTCGTTTTTGTTTCTGATGATGCTGAAGACGAAAATGGGGTTTATTTTGAATTTTAGATGGGGGAATATTGTAAAAGTCGCAATTTGACCCTAAAAATAAAAAAAAGTAGACACGTTTTTTCTTAAAATTAAAAGTTGCACAAATTGAGAGATTTTGCACCTCTTATTTTGCAATTCCGTGATGGCACGTTATGGTTATCGTTATACTACGTCTGCGCAGTAGCGAATATATGATCCGTTATCGTTATTAAACATAAGACATTCCGTAATTTACGGAGGTTGAAAGTAGTGCTTATCGTTATCGTTATAGTAATGGTTAAATTGCTTTGTTGCCAGAATGTAAAAAAATCAGTAAAATTACATTTACATAGATTCTAATTCTGATTACCTATAAATTAAAATATCAAAAACTGTTCAAGTATATGCTTAAAATTACAATAACGTTGTGAAGTGAGGTTATGTTTAAATAACGATAACGATGACACGAAAAACTACTTGACAGGCTGCAAAAACTCTTCTTTTTAACGTTGCCGTAATCGTTATGCTTAATAAAGTTAACCATAGCAGAGCCAAAATCAGCGGTTATTTTAAGAGGTGCAAAATCTCTCTATTATCTTTCTACAGGGTGTTTCATTAATAATTGTCCATATAGTAACTAGAGAAACCTTAGCACAAAATACGAAGATTTAACCTAAAACACTTAAATAAAATGTGGTCTCTCACTGAGTTACAGGGTGTTTTATCTAAAAATTTAAAAACTATTTTTGCTCAGCATTTTAAAACTATTCGACGTATCCTTTTCATGCTTGGCAGAAAGTGCGACTACTGTACACCCTACTGAAATATGATAAACAAATTTTTCTAGCTACTACCAGAGGCGTACGACAGGGGATAGTGAATGGTTGACCCTTCTCAAATTCTACGCCACTGGAGGAATTACTATTTTGGTACTGTTTTTAGATTCTTCAATACTTTTTACGTAAATAATGTACTCTTCATTGGTAACGATAAAGTCATTAGTTTTCGAGATATTTGAAGTTAAATATGAAACGGCACAGTTATTTTGATTAATTTATGATATGATCCATATGATTAAAATTTAAAAATTATTTGTACCCAGTACTTTAAACCTATTTGGCGTATCCTTATCATACTTGGCAGAAAGTGTAGGTACTGTACACCCTATTAAATTAAGATTAATAAACGTTTCTAGCTACTACCAGAGGCGTACGACAGGGTATAGTGCCTGATTGACCCTTCCCAAATTCTACGCCACTGACGAAATTACTATTTTACTGTAATTTTTTGCTTTTCCAGTTCTTTTTATGTAAATAATATACTCTTCATTCGGAACGATAAAATTATTAGTTTTCGAGATATTTGAAATTAAAGATGAAGCGACACAATACATTAATCAAAATAACCGTGTCGTTTCATTTTTTAACTTCAAATATCTCGAAAACTAATGACTTTATCGTTACGAATGAAGAGTATATTATTTTCATAAAAAGTATTGGAGAATTCAATAATTGAACTAAAATGGCAATTCCGCCAGTGGCGTAGAACTTGGAAAGGGTCAACCATTCACTTTCCCCCGTCGTACGCCTCTGGTAATAGCCAGAAAGGTTGGTTTAGCATAATTTAGTAGTTTGTACAGTAGCTCAACTTCCTACCAAGTATGAAAATTATATGTTGAATAGTTTTAAAATGCTGAGCAAAAATAGTTTTTAAATTTTTAGATAAAACACCCTGTAACTCAGTAAGGAGCCACATTTTATTTAAGAGTTTTAGGTTAAATCTTCGTATTTTGTGCTAAGGTTTCTCCAGTTACTATATGGACAATTATTAATGAAACACCCTGTATATAACATTTTGTGCTTTGTCTTTGTACTCTATACTTTAACATAAACTTGATTAAAAAGCTAACTTTCAAATTTTGTCACTCAACTTTTGCGAATAAACTTTACAATTCAGGAACCTTTTACTTTAAACAATTCATAACTTTTATCATAATAAGACAGAAAGAATGAAACAGGTCCCATTGTCTTCAGAAAAGTGACAAAATATATACTATAAAAATTTCAGAAAAAGATATTAAAATGGAACAGAGTTTTAGCGAGTAAAACGCAAAAAACATGATTTCATTTATTTTTTATTTTTAGGGTAAAATTGCGATTTTGACAATGTTTCCCCCACGTAAAATTCAAAATAAACCTAATTTTCGTTTTCAACACCATAAAAAACATAAATTATGGTCAAAATTAGCCATTCACTACACGGTGGTCAGTATCTCGAGAAATAAGCGTTTTTAGTGGTGTGCCGCTCGTCTTTAAAGTCAATAACTTTTTTCCTATTGCATATTATTTTGACTTAAAATTTTCGAGAAAACTTCTGCATGAGTCATGTTTTATTGCTGTGTTGGTTAAAATTATAAACTAAAAAGTTTGTCACTCAACTTTTTTAAGTAAACATGAAACTAGCGAAATCTGACGACAAAATGTTTAAAAATTAACAACTCCTCTTTTAATTTGCTTAAACATTTTGGACAAATCTCAGTGTTATCTAAATGCTTCAAAGATGACACAAAAATTTTCAAAAGGAAATGTTTACAGCGACCAACGATACAGCGAGGTAAATTTGAAAAATTAACAAAATTGTTTTTCGCATTTTGGCATAAAATTTGATTTTTGAACATGTTTCACCAATTCTAAAAAAATAAACTGCATATTCAGATTCACCGACCTCAAAAACATAAAGAATGACAAAAATTGGCCATTTACCTTAAATTTGATTTTCGTGGTCGGTATAACGTAATTTTAGGGGTTGCTGCCGCTCGCCTATTAGCTGTTAACAAATTTTCAGCTTGCTATTAATAAACTTTTTTTTGGTACGCGGATCCAGGCGTATTTAGAAATGCCGTATATACAAACTTACAACTCGTAATCCACATACTTCCTTTCTGACCCTAGTGATTGCGAACTAAACAAATCTCTTTTTTGTTGCAGATTACCGCAAAATGAGCATCCCCATCCCGGAGCAACATCCCAATCCGGATCGCATAAAGTCCAAGAAAAATTAGTGCTCCAACCACCAGCCCAGCGATCAACTGACTAAAAGAAAACAATCACCAACCGAAGATTCGGCATCCTGATAAACCCTACTCCACTTATCTGCGATCAAACGTCGACCTTCAGAATTCCGAAAATTTACTGTTAAATAGGATGTCGCTTCTTTGACTAATAAATCGTCAAATCCAATTACAAAACAAGCGAAAAGAATGTGCTGATCTCTTTTGCGTGACAACAAAAGTAGCGTTTCAATTAAGACGATCAGATGACAATGATGGTGATAGTTAAGAAATCGGTTGCATCGGTGAAAGACAAAGTTCCTTATTTAGTCGTCGTGGATCGCGTGTGTTAGTGAGAGTGATAGAAAACCATAAGGCGTCGGATAATCTGACTTAAGGTAATTTTTTATTATATGAATCGTATTTTATTCATAAATATACACAACATAACTTACATGGAATCACCTGATATTTTTTATTTCAAGCGAATTTAAAAGAACCAACATACGAAGTCAAACAAGATTATTTTATAGCAATTCAATCACTATTATGAGACGGACAATAGCCTACCTAATAAAATATTCAAAGTGCCCTCCGTTGTTAATTTGGCATATCTATTATAAACGATAGTAGAATGCGTCTATTACATTTCTCCATGTTTTTCTAGAAATTATTATGGATTCATCGATAATTTTTTGCCTTAGCTCTACAACATGTCTTGGTGTAGTTTTATCAATTGTACCTACTTTTCAAGTATCCTCAATAGAAGTAATCTTTAAGATTCAAATCGGTTGAACAAGGAGGCCATTCAATACTACATAATCTACCAATCCATTGTGTGGGGAATTTCTGATATAAATATTTTTGGGTGAAGTCGAGTTCGCTCCGCTTCGTTCAGGTATATTTTAGAAGGGTACGAATTGGCTCCCGCATGAATGCGGGTAAGCTCTCATATAATCGCGGAAACATTAGACATTGTTGCCAAATCGTGTAATATTTATACTGCTTAGGAAATTTACATAGTGATATAGACTTTTTATAGGAAAATTATACTTTTAGACAAATACTTTTAGAGTTTGTTTTAGTTCAACATTGGCATATGTGGCAATTTTAACACAAATTATCGGTGTCGGCCGGTATGCGCTCGACCGTTTTGCGCTCTTACCTGAAATCGGCCGGTTTGCGCTCTATACTCTAATACCCGAAAGTTAAGTTAGGACCGAAGGGTTAGGTCTTCCTCCTTTCCCATAGATATTTCTAGGAAGGTACCTGTTTCTAACAAAAAGAGAAAATTTGAAAGAAGTGACAACGCTGGGTGATATTTTCGACATGTTTAGGTAAAATAAATTTTGTCTATGGGAGCCAATTCGGACTCTACCTTTTTTAGTTCAGGTAAAATTCTTACCATTGGGAGCGAACTCGACCCCGTCCATATTTTTTATTAAACACTTAAGCTGTGTTTATACCAGTGATATCTGGTCACAGTTGACTAATTATCAATTCCTCTTTGAATTAAATCATACATTAATTCTAAGGGTTTAACCCTATGGTGTCCTCTTACTTCATCTAACAAGTATGCACTATAGTTAACACATAACAGCACTATGCTCTGCTTTTACACTCGTAAACACTTTACTTTACACTAACTCAAATGGTTTTCTTCGTTTGAGTCTTCTTTCTAACCCAGTAATAACCAGGAGGTGGATGGCTTCGATGTTTATAATATGGCTATGGAGTCGTTGTTCGTGACTACCTGCAATCGGCTTTATACATTTATCTACATTTTTCATCTCAACGTCCTTTCTCAATTTCTGGTATATCAAGGAGCATCAAATATGTTTCTTAACACTTTATTCTGGAATCTCCGGATGATCAGGATATTTCTTGAATCGGCACGATCCCAGAATTGTCAACCATACCTCCATACTGGTTTAAATATTTGATTATAGTGTAACGGTGCGAAAATCACTAACATTTTCGAATCACTAACATTTTCGCTTCATCCTGTATTCTAAATTCGTTAAAATCATGTTTGTATTTCAAAGAAGGATTGTTGAATTCTCACAAATCTATCGCTTTGGAAATTGTATTGTGTATTGCGTGAAGTTTAGTTTTTTCATTTCTCACAATATTAAGCCCGCACTTCACTCTCGTCGAAGTCGATCGAGGTTCAACAAGTACGAGAGTGTAGCCGGCCACCTTGTGTAACTTTGCCTCACTTCGTTCTACTTCCATTCTCTGTCGGTCTGATCAAAGGGATCTTTGTCGGTATCACACCACTATTTGTTGGTATCGCACTTCGAACGGATGTTGCTTTGGACAGACGAGAGAAGGCATGTGGTTTATTTCTCGATTTGTCCAAGGCTTTTGATACTTTGGATCATAATTTGTTGCTAATAAAACTTGAGGGGATTGGTATTCGTGGTGTAGTTGTAAAATGGTTTACTTGTTACCTAGAAAATAGAAGACAAAAAGTAAAGATAACATCTAATGGACATGTAAACGAATCAAACACATTGGATATCCATTATGGTGTCCCTCAGGGTAGTGTATTGGGTCCTCTTTTTTTATAGTATATATTAATGATATAGCTTTGGTAAGTAATTCACTGAGTGGAGTTAACATCATCAGTTATGTGGATGATACCAACATTCTAGTCACAGCAACATCCGATCAAAATTTGCAAAATAAAACTACACAGATACTATCCACCATCAACAGTTATTTCTTATCCAACAAACTAGTTTTGAATGAAGAGAAATCAAAGTATATGATTTTCACGTCAAATAATTTATTAAACCATCAAGCCACTATACAAGCAGCAATAGATAAAACAGACTGCACGAAGTTGCTGGGGGTCCTGTTAGACAGTAATTTTAAATGGTCAAACCATATTTCTAATTTGAAATCCAGATTAAGTAGCGCATGTTATGCATTGAGAATTCTTTCACGTCTCTTTAATACATCAATATTAAAAACAGTATATTTTGCCCATTTTTACTCAAGAGCCAAATATGGCATTGAAGTCTGGGGTTGTACCTCTGAATTAGAGCAGATATTTGTACTTCAGAAAAGAGCTCTTAGGATAATGTATAAAATGAAATTTAGAGATTCTTGTAGAGGCATCTTTAGACAAAACAATATTCTTACAATTCCTGGTCTGTATATATTTTGGTGTATAATGTATTTACATTGCAAAATTAATGAATTCAATAAATTTCAATTTAACCATGTTTATTCAACAAGATTCAGAGACAAGCACTTTATGCTTCCACAACATCGTTCTGTTTTGTTGGAAGGTAGCACATTATGCAGCCATAAGTTTCTTTAACACATTGCCAATAGATATACAAATGAATTTACATCAGCCAAACTTTCGGAGATGTGTACATCAATACATTTGTGAGCTAGAGCCATATTCTAAAAATAACTTTTAAGTATGTTTTGTCGTATTTATTAATTTGTATACTTTTTTATATACTTTTTGTATTTACAATTTATATACTTTTTGTATAAACTTTGGCTTGTCTCATACATGTACTTTGTACAATGTCGCATATGATGAATAAATTTGACTTGACTTGACTTGACTTGACTTGAGCGAGTGTGTAGAGAGGGTACTTCGGATTTCGGTCAACTTTGGCGAAGTAACTTCGCCGAGAGTGTGGAGCCCGTTTTAGATCGATTATCTACAAAAGTGTTTATATTATTTTGAACCGCCAAAGGGATCTTTAGCTATAAATTCTTCGATACGTGGTTATTGGCGACAGTAGAACTGTGGAATGTTTGAGTGGCGATAGGAGTCCAGACGTATTTTTGTCTGAGAAAAAAAACCTTGAAGTTGTCCTGAGAATACGCCTCAGTTATAAAGCTGAATCAGTGGTTTTCATAGGAAAAGTGGGTTGTAGGATCTGCTTTAAGCCGTTTGTTATCCTTTTCATGATTGGATTGTGTTTTTGATGGACATAGAGGGTGTGGCTAAGAATATGTCTAAGGAAGTGTCTTAAGTCCATGATTGGTTGTTGAGGATTATTGATGGGGAAATAAAATGATTTTGGAAGAGCGTTTTGTTTCTGGTAGATTGAGTTAGGGAGATCGTGAAAAGGATTTAAGTTTGGGAAGTTGAAGATTCAGGTTGGAGCCGTAGGGAGTTCAAGTTTTTAGAGCCTCGGAAGGTCTGCAGGGTTGCAGTTCCAGAGGGGTTGAGTTTCCATTTGAGTTTGATGATGAAGTTCTTGTGCAATTAGAATGTAGAACTTATTGTGTTAGTAGTGGAGTTATAGTGTTCCATTATGGTCTAATTAATTCGTAGACCACCACGTTTTCGCCGCTTTTAGGCGAACGCGACATTTTATACCAATGCCGGTATATACATAATCTCTTCGCACGCAGGACTTTTGAAAATCAGCTATGAGAAGATACAGGACTACGTACAGTACAGGGTATTATTTTTTTGTAAACTTTTAATTTTTTGGTAAACATGATCTCTTTTTGTAAATCCGTAAGAGATCACAGTTCTTTTTAATTTAATTTTATTTTGTTTCAATAAATATTGTCTGATTCATTGCAAAATACTATTTTATTATTGTTTTTCCCTTTCTCTTGTTTCTTAAGTACAGCAAAGAATTGGCTGAATGAAGACATAGATAAGTTACGACATATTTGCATTCATTTAAAAGCATTTTATATATTTTGAAGGACTATGTTTTTGTTAATTTTTGATATGAGCTATCTTTTTTCAATGTTTCTATTTTTGTATATGTTTGGTTCCCATAAGGAAACCAGTGGCGCCCAAAATTTTGTTTCCTTTTATTTTGATATTCCATTTGACTTTCTATTTTTTTTTTATTTCTAAGACAATCAGAGAATACATATTAATAACACCCCGTTAAGATCCACCCCCCATATCTCTTCCGTACTAAGCAACCGAGGACTTGTTCTTCAAATATTGTAACACGTTATCATCCCCGTCCATGACATACCAACGTCTTGTCAATTCTATTTACATTATTCCTACAGGGTGAATTTCGTCGTTACAATATAGCAGTTGTTTGGTATGTATGGATAATTCTGAGTTTCTTTCTATCATCAATGAATTTCCACCAAATAAAGGTCAAATCCATTAATGCATAAGGTATATGGGCATCATTTATTATAATTGCAATATTTTCGATTTTACCGTTATTTTATTTATTGACAATTGTAATTTTTCTGCTGCTTCTTCGCTGGTATCACCTACTGCTAGGCTAGCAGTATCATCTGCAAATGTGGCTATAATATCGTTTTCTAGTTCAGGTATGTTGTATGATATGTGTGTCTGCAAAATCTCCGAATCTCTTAGGCATAAGCATGAGTCCTTTAGGCTTGAGTTCGTAGATTAAACCTTCATGTCAGTTTGAGGTATTGATGCCACTATATCCGTGAAAGTTCTTTAAAATTGGCGCATTACTGATATCTCTTTTACTTTCTATTGATAACAAATATAGTATAAAATTTACTGTACTTTACATAGAAATACAAACTTCAGAACAGCCAACTAGATACGTCATGAATAAATAATAACCTTCATTAAATTGTATGCATATCTAATGTTTTATTAAAAGATCGTAAGTAGATATAATTTAATAACAAAAATATGACATAACACAATAAAGTACTTAACCAGCAGTTCACTAAACTTTTAAACAATTCATGAGTTACTTCTAACCCTCGTCCTCTGTGAAGGCAACTCATTTTATAGAAATGATTTCACTTAGATTACCTACAATGTTTTAATTTGAATAATATAATTAGGTAAGATCATCCTTTTGTCAACAAGTTTAATTCTTTTGATGGATGGATTTTATAACTGTAGTTCAGTAGTAAAGCGGTAAAGTGGATGAGAGGGTAGTTTTTTGTTCTACGGTGGTGTTTTTTGTGTGTTGTTGTTGTTTATTTTGGATCAATGCTAGTAAGCAAGTAAGTTTCAAAAACTGTTACCTTTTTAAAGAGGTTCCAAAACTGTTTTCTTATGGCATATTCAAATTAAATAGTGTATTTATATGGGATTAAACCAAAATTGATTGGAATGGTATTTACATTCCTTTTACTATTTTATTTAGTAGAAACGACTACTCCTTTCGGACTATATTATAGCAAAATCCATGTCTTACGGTCAAAAACTTTGTCTTCGTTCTCTTAGGAGGTGGATAAGTTTATTTAGTTTTTCTCCTTGAACCAAGGAAAGACAAAACTGTGTCATCCAATGATTTTTATTCTGCCCTCCCCAGTTACCAGTGCAAATTTTGTGATAAAATCAATCTTGTCAGTGGAGTCTTTTCGCATTTTTCCTCAAGTGGTTATTTACCTCATGATTTAAAAATATATTTTTCGATGGCACCGAATTTTTAGCCATGGTTTCATCAAACATGTACGTATACATTATTGCTTTGTCGTTTTTAGATAGGCGACATGCTTGTTGAAAACTTTTATTCGGGGGCAGTAATATATGCAATACACAACACGAAAATGGGAAAACTCCAGGTCCAGATATATTTCTCATTGAAGAGGAAAATCTACACTTGTGTGCTCAAATATTTAACAACATAATACAGGCAGAACAGATTTCTAAGGAGTGGTCAACATCAGCTTTTATTCCTCTAGTGCCCCTACATAGAAGTGTCAAAAAATGTCGCGATCTCAGACTCATAAGTTTTCCTCATACTTCATATCACATATTCTTATGTTTCTAAAAAATATACACAATCGAATATATAGGAAATACGAGGAAGACATGGGTTACAGAGTAATTTCGATTCAGAAACGGTCAAGGAACTAGAGAAGCATTATCTAATTTCGTTTAGTTCAATAAATTCCTTTCTTTCATAGCGGGTTAAAGAAGTGTATCATATCACGTGACAACAATCAGTGGAATAATACAAAAGTATCAGGATCAACAAAAAGACAGCTACTTATATTTAGAGGTAATGAGGAAGCTTCACAACAAAACAGATATCACTCCCCCAACTTACACAGCTGCAGGATGACTAAGCAGTACGCCTCAATAATATACAAGAAGAGCTACTCAAACTGAAACTATGTGAATTCTATTAAATAATGTTATGTAATTATAATAATTTACAGTTGAGTCCCTGAATCTTTACCCGTGCGTCATCATTTAAAGCATGCGAAATAAGTCGATGATAAGTTGGAAATTGAAATTTACTAAACGCAACAGCAAGTCACACACTGTCACTTGCTCTTGCGTTTAGTAAATTTCAATTTTCGACGGATTTTCCAAATGACGCACGGGCAAAGATTCAGGGACTCAACATATTTTTTATATTCATTTTTATATATTCATTTATATTTTTTATATTCATTCCATATTTTTTATTTTATATAAAACCGTGATTAGACCGGTTCTCATGTATGGGTGTGAGACGTGAACTCTGGCCAGAGTAATTGAAAGAAAACTTAGATGTTTTGAGAGAAAAATTCTCAGAAGAATCTTTGGACCTATCACGACCCTAATAGCAACCAATATCGAATGAGAACAAATTGCTGAGGTTAAGCAGATGTATAGGGCGAGCGACGTAGTCCAAGAAATAAGAAGAAGGAGAATTCCGTATTTTGTAACTTAATAAATGTTATTAAGAAGTTATTATTTTTGCCGCTGTATTTGTACTGAGACAAATCACAGAAAAGGCCATTGAGTACATAAACATAAAGTCGAAGACATCTTACATTTACTGTATAGAAGAAATATACCAATCAATATTATACAAACCATTTTTAACTATTTATAATGGGAAATAAGCCACAATATTATTAAAAAAAATGATTTTTATTAACGTTTCGACGCCCAAATCCGGTGCCGTTATCAAAATACAAAATACTATTAACATAAACAAAAATGTTGTTGCTTAGTAAAAAAATTCTTCTAATAATTTATTTAATTTGACTCATTTATATCGGCAATTCAGATACATATGATACATTTTAAAGTAAAAGACTTTAAAATGATATTGCCAATATTTATGAGTTGCGTTCCTGGGACGACTTTACTGAAAGATAGTTCATTCGATTACATGAAATCAACCCCAACTCAAGAATATCCGTCACAAAAAAATCATAGAATTTTTTTACTAAGCAACAACATTTTTGTTTATGTTAATAGTATTTTGTATTTTGACAACGGCACCCGATTTGGGCGTCGAAACGTTAATAAAAATCATTTTTTTTTAATAATATTGTGGCTTATTTCCCATTATAAATAGTTAAAATTGTAAAAATGCCACAAGAAAATAGCTTCAGAACAACATTATACAAACCATCGAAAACATCTATTTTCATAATCGAATACAGGCTAATATAAATGCAAAACTAACGCAGTTTATACCAGTACAAAGCGGAGTCAGACAAGGTGACTCATTAAGCCCACTGCTCTTTAATATAATAATTTAAGAAATAATAGAAGCAGTACGTAAAGGTCATGGTTACAGAATGGGGAATAAAGAAATCCAAATATTATGTCATGCAGACGACGCGACGACGCAATAATCGCCGAGACAGAAGACGATCTCCAAAGATTAACACACATTTTCAATACAACAGCCGAGAAATACAATATGATAATATCAGCAGAAAAAACCCAATGTATGACAACATCTAAATACCCACTACGATGTAAAATCGAAATTGATGCGAAAATAATAAAGCAAGAAGCAAGGTTTAGATATCTGGGAATAGATATACCTAAACAGTTACGGAGATGTTGAAGAGGAAGTACGACAACAAAGCTTAAAAGCAAGTAAAGCAGTGGGATCCCTTAATGACACAATCTTAAGGAACAAACACCTAAGACAAGACACAAAAGCAAGAATCTATAAAGCAGCAATTAGACCTATATTTACATACACGGCGGAGACAAGACCTGACACATTTAAAACGAGACGACTACTAGAAACAACAGACATGAAAACACTCCGACGAATATCAGGGAAAGTCTGTTGGATAGGGAGAGAAGCGAAAACATAAGAAGATCATGCAATGTAGAAGACATAAATGGATGGGTGCCAAAACGGAAACAGGAGTTGAACGAACACATTAGTAGAATAGCAGAGGATAGGATAGTACGAATAGCACTAGATAAGTCACCAAATGGACGAAGAAGTATTGGCAGACCAAGAAATAGATGGTGCGATAACTTAAATAATTTAGCAGGCTAATATTGAAGAAGAAATAGGCTTTAAAGCCTACATACAAGAAGGAAGAAGAAGAAGAAGTTATTAAATTTTTTTTTATGCCTGTGCGGGCCATACGTTGCACCTTTATGCTCGCACATGCATAATGTATACCAATATGTACTAGAGTCATTCGTTAAAAAAAGTTCCCTATGACGCTGAGAAAAAGTACGACGGGATGGGAGAAATCTGGCAACACTGCCTTAAACATCAACTATCCCTCTCTCTTACCCTATCACTCGAGCCTCGCTGCGTTGCTCGGTATCGGCCTAGCAGCATTCGAAGATGGAGGTCCCGGTCACAGTTACGCCAATATGAAATTCATGCGGTGATAAGTTTTTTAAATGCAAAATGGATTTCACTTATTGACATTCATCTATAGTTAATTGAAAGTGCATATATGTCCAACATGTTCGCAAATAGTGTAAAGAATTCAGTGAAGCCGAACGGAAATTCAGGATGAATCTGAAAGTCTTCCGCTGCGATCTTTTCCGACCATTTGCGAACATGTTGAACAGATACGCACTTTTACCCATAAACTTCGGTTAACTGACGATGAATGTTAATAGGTCAAGTCAAATCCATTTTGCATTTAACCCTTATAGTCGAGGAAATGAAGCTGGAAAAATGGCAAAACCTCGCAATTTTTTCGTCCAGCGTCGATTTGTACAAAAATTTGGGATTAGGCTCACGTCACTCTCTAGTTCATTTTCTATATTGAGCCGTTGTACGCTTTTGACTTTTTAAGGGTGAAAACCACCACTAATTGTAAAAAATTACAAAATAACATTTTAAACTTTAATATTGTCAACATTTGGTTCTTATTAGGTATATAATGATTGTTTTGTGCTTTAAGATATACTATGATAATATTTCAACCCTTAAAACCACCCTTGTTGGAGCTATATATGAAAAGTTTACTTATCCTAAAAGAATAATTTCGGCTTGCACCAATTTACATAAAAATTTGGGGTTAGGATCATCTTACCCTGTACTTCATATTCTATATCATGATCAAGGGCGTTGATTATTTTTAGGGGTGTAAACTACCCTTATTGTCAAAAATTATGTAAAAACATTGTAAACTTTAATATAGGTAATATTTGGTTTTGACTGGTTAAATAATGATTGTTTTATGCTTTAGGATATAATATCATAATATTTCAACCCTTAAAAACCATCCTTAATAACATTGCAATTTTTATAAGTAGACAATTTAATAGATCTATACAGAAAAAAAAGTAGAATTAAAGAATTACAAAAACATTTATTTACACAAAAATACGAATTTACAAATATATAAAAATACACATACAAATAGTTTTTTAGTCATCCAGTATACGAACCGGCTCTGTGGTATTATATAGGTACCTTGACAATGCTCTTCTATAAGGGGACTATTCGAATTTTTCGAAAAAAAAAATTAGTTTTATAAACATAGCTCCTTCATTTTTGGTGATACAAAGTTTTTTCAATAATCGTTTGTAGGATTTTTAAAGAGTAATAAGACTGTGTAAATTAAAATCCGTAAGATCCCTTAATTTTTAATTGAGGTGGGTTTAAAGGGCTCGAATAAGGGGATGTTTGCTCGTAAGTAGATGTTTTAAACAGCTATATCTCGTTAACTGTTCACTGTAATGAAAATATAGGCATAAAAAAATTTTAGCTATTAAAAAAGCTACAATTTACTAGTCTATCATTTTTTTGCATCTCCAGTATTTTCGGAGACATTTTGAAGATAATGATAAAAAATGCAAACTGGACAAAAAATCAATTTTTCTTTAAACTCCAATTCTTCTAGAATTAGGCCTTTTAAATAGGTCAAGCTTCTTGGGTGTATTGTTAATATAAATATAAAAGGAATTGCAGAAAGGTGAAGACTAATTTTTAGTTACAAGGGTAGTTAGGGGGTTGTTTTCACTGTTTTTTTTTTCGTAGAGAAAAACAGGTACCGACATTTTTTTTATCATAAGTTGCTCAATTTTTATGCTAGAAACTTTTTATTATTTTTTTTTGAAAGATCTTATTGCATGCTTGAAAAAAGATCATGTAAGTTTTCCTGGAAAAATGCAAAGTTTTCCTGTTATTTGGCTTTGAAAATTTCAAATTATGCATTTGACGAAAAAGCTAACTTTTAACATGCCGTATCTCGGTTTGTATTGGTCATAAAAATATTATAGAAGAACAGTTTCGTTTGTGTTACTAAAAGATACAATTTTAATATCTACAGTTTTTTTGATTAAATGCATATTTTTCGAGTTATTCTCAAAAACCCTCTAAAAATGTCGATTTTTCCGTCGAAAAACTGTTACTTTCAACCACGAATAACTCGAAAAATATTAGTTTTACGAAGAAAATGTCAAAAATATTTTTTTCTTAAAATTAGTTTTTACATCGATTTAGATGGTTAAAATGAAATAAAAAATTCTCACCCCCAAAATGGGATGGCAACTACCCCCGAGGTTTTAGCGTACAGCAGCATGATATAGAAAATGATCCTTGGACTATTTCCTACCTTCTGTGAAAATTTCAAGGAAATCCATGCTGGACGAAAAAATTGCGAGCCAAAATGATTCATTTCCTCGACTATTATCCAGGCAACACATTTTACTTACATAACCGGGCAACTCGGGTCCGTTGGGCCCACCACTGTTCTTGAATGTACTATTCATATTTATCCATATATTTCTAATATTCTGTTTTGATTTTTCATTAAAGTTAAATTTAAATTGTCTAGATTAAAAAAGGTGCTACTATAGTATGCGGTCTACCTGAAGGATTTGTACAAAATAATAAAATGCAAGAAAACTTTTGTAGAAAAAATATTTTATTCACAAGTAATAAACATTTGGAGCCTAATAAGTAAATAAAATTTTTTGTAAATCTACCAGGCCATTTTATTTGAAAAGTGGGGTTGATGTTTACACATGCCATGCCCTGGAAAAAGATTACGGTGTTGTTGCCTTTCATTATTGTGTGAAAACCCTTCTAAGAAAAGATTATGGTAATTAGCAGCTCACGTATAAAGTACCTACAAAAACAATATTTACAAAATGAATAAAACGCAAAGTCAGAAGAATATTATTATTTTACTTTTAAAAATTAATACTTTGTCATATCAATTTACTATATTAGTTGGGACTAAGCCACAAGATTAGCTTATTTCCAACTAGAATAGCAAATTGATATGACAAATTAAATTATTATTAAGTATTAGGTTAAAACAAACAATAATATTACAATAAAAATAGATTAGTCATTAGTCATTGTCTGACTAAGGGTCGATTTCTCATACCTGCGGTAATCTATGGTTACGTTGAACCAGGTTCACCGGTGAACTTCGGTTTTGTTTGGAATGCATTTCTAATTTCACGTTTATGTCAGTGCATGTTCTACAGCTTTCGAGAAATGCCAATAGATGGCAAAAGGTAAAAGACTGTCGCCATTTTGAACTACCATTTTTATGGTGTTTTTGAATAAAGTTAAATTTAAGTATTTATAAACAAATAGTCATTTTAATAATTATAAATATTATAAAAACAAAAATAATGTTATCGTTTATCGTTAGGCTTAATATAATAAAATAGGATATATTTATTTTATGACAGCGTTTCGTGTTAATACAACGCATGCGTAATCCATTAAATCATCTGAACTGAGTTCTGAATTCTTTGAACGGCCGAATTCCACCGTTCAAGCATCGCTCAAGTTTAAACTGCCATCAGTTGAACGTGCGAATTGAGAAAGACGATTTTGACTTTAAACTGACGTTTACTAAAAGTTCAGGGTAAACTGGAGTTGAACTCGATATGAGAAATTGGCCCATAGTCAGACAATGGAAAGGAAGACTTGAAGAGGCTTATGTTCAGATGTGGACGTGAATAGCTAGACGAAGAAGAAGAAGATAGGTACCTACCTAACAATATTATTGCATTTCAACAATGATTATCAGTTTTTAAAATTCATTTAGAATAGATATAACACCTATTGTAAGCATCTCTTTGATGTTCATATCAAAGAGATGTTTACATTGTTTGTGGCACGTTTAGACTTTATTATTGGATTTCCGGAATCATAAAAGTCGTTAGTAATCCACAAAAACATTACCTGACTTCCAGATTAACTTCTGTAACAAAGATTTAGACTTTAGGTATAAATAAAAAGAGGGCCCGACGCGACGGGCCCGTGTTGCCCCTTGAACGTAACAAAATTCTTTCGGCGCAATATGACTATGTTGAAGGAAACATACTTCTAAACAAATTCAGTGATGCATAAAATTTTTTTTATCAGTTTATGATAAAAGAAATAGCGTTTCGGGCCCGTTGAACCCTCCTTCCCCGGATAAGGGTTAAAAACCTTTCACATCATGAATTTCACATTGGCGGTTATAGCGACCGTGACATTCATCTTCTAAGGCTGCTAGGCCGACACTGAGCAATGCATCGAGGCGAAACTGGTGGGGTAAGAGAGAGCGAGAGTTAATGTCGACGCTGTCAAGCCAAAACGGCATAAACGACATTAACTTGATTTTTCAGGAAACACAAAAAACTGATTATTTTTATTTTTACCAATTCTGCTTATCTGCATAGTGACTCAAAAAAATTGATGATTTTTTTTTCAAATTTTAATATTTTGCCAACATGAATGTAGCTGAAAATACTGTCTGTAATAAATTAAAAACTAGAAAATGGCGCTTATATCCAATCAAGATATAACATTGGTGAATATGCCAAACTTACCTCTGGCGTTTGTGTCGATCGCATCGTTGTAAGGTTAGCCAATATGGCGCTTAAAAGGGATATATACCATTAATGAAAAAAAACGAAAATTAAAAATTGTCGTTTATGCCAACAAGAAAAATTATGAAATTAAGAAGATTTTTGATAGGCTTTATTTTTTTAAACCAAAAATACATTCTAAGTTAAAAACAATACCCTAAATTCTTTAAACATGTTTTGATGCTAGGAGGAAATACTTAAAAGTAAATAATTCGCAAATAGAAGCGGATATCTAATAATAGCAAATTCTAATTCATAGTCACTGTCAATATTTGGTTCAACATCATTATTGACTTGATTGCTTGTATTTTCCTTATTTTGATCACTACTTATACCGGCACCCAAACCATTATCTGCTGCTAATATTTCTTCTTCTACTGCAACGTCTGGTGGTTCCTCAAAGATGATAATGTCATTGCTAAAAGCTTCTGCAATGTTGGGGCTCTAAGGGGAATATAGGGGAATTATTGTCAGTCTGTATATTATTTTTACTGCTTCGGTATATGTTTTATTGTCTTTTAGTAAGGCCATTATTTTTTTACTTCTGCTATTCATCTGCAACAAAAAAATGGCACAAACGCCAAAAATGGATCGTCTTTAGCTATATAAAATTGATTTGAACTATATGCTGTAATACAAAATGAATTGTTCATCACACTAGTACAAAGTTACAATAGAAAATTTTAAAATAAACTTTTTGTTTGCGCAATTTTTTAATAAGAAACCTCCATAAGAATACCATTGAGGAATGGCGCTTGTGTCAACCACGATGTAAATATTTGGTTTTGGCATAAACGCCTCATAGTTTTTAGAGAATTTCAGTGTATTTACGCTTCAAAAATCAATACAAATTGAAAATATTGCAAAGGTAAGTAATATCATGTTACTTATCCATAAAAATTGTAAAAATACATACCTTTACTATTATTACTGGACCGAACTGTACACAATGATAATCTTATGGGCACTGGCGATTATGTCAATCGGTGTTCACGTCGGTGTTTACGTGCGTGACTAGACTGGCGTTTATAAAAATTTTAAACCAATATTACCCCTATTTCACTTTGTCTGGGGTTATACCGCGTTGACTGTCTGGTGCGGAAATTAAAATCCTATTTTTTGGTGCAGCTAACTAAAAAGTGGTCATTTTGGCGTTTATGCCGTTTTGGCTTGGCAGCGTCGATGTATAAGGCAGTGTTGCCAGATTTTTCCCAGTACGTCGCACTATTTCTCAGCGGTATAGAGAAGCTTATCTCACAAATAACTCTCGTAGCATGATATAAAGAACCTTCCCTATTTGTTGCACTGATTAATAGATATGTTTTTATTACAGATTATCAGCTAATCCAGTTGTCGCTTCTCATCGTAACCATGTTAACACCTCCGTAACAAGTTAGTGTTGTCATTCTGTGAAGGCGCCCATACCACCACGGCAATTCTTGATGTAATGCGAAATAAACTGAATGCGTCCGCATGTGCGGCCCTTTTGGATGAAGTGAATTTCGGCGATTCGCGTCTGCTGCTCTCGTTATCAGTGCTCGCCTTGATAAATGTTATGGTAATAGTCGGCAACTGTCTTGTTATTGCTGCCGTATATTACTCCTCCAAGTTGCGGTCGGTGACGAACTTCTTCATAGTGTCGCTCGCAGTGGCCGATTTAATGGTGGGAGTTGCCGTTTTGCCTTTCTCGGCGATGTGGGAGGTTTTCAAGGTGAGTGGTTTTGGGTTCTTTTCTCATCTCAGCATACACGCAGAAAAAATGCTCAATTGCTCAATTGAAAATATTTACGGGATTTTCAGGAATAATATCTATGTATATCAGACTGTACTCATATTTTGTAGGTTGTAAATTTTGACAATTGTTAAATTTATTTTTTTTTACTACATAAGATGTAATGCTGAGTGCGAAAGAGTTGCACCATTCCGGCCGCCCAATGGTGCATCTCAAACACGCCCACATTAACGGCCTCAATACTCTCTTATCGCTGATTGTTGATGTTGATGTTAATGTTGATGAAAGAAGAACTTAAAAAAGTGGTGACTGGCTGAATGGCAAAAGCCTATGCCAAAAAAAAAAAAAAAAAAAAAAAAAAAAAAAATGTTGATGAAATAATGACAAAAAATTTTTCAGAATCCTGTAAGGGGGCTTTAAACTTTGATTCGGCGACTTTATGACTTCCAAAATAAAAATTTTTAACCGAGTTATTAAGCCTTGGAAATGGTCATTTAAGCATTTTTCAAATTTTAAATCGCGTATACCTCGACAACAATCAATTTTAGAGAAAAATCACAAGAGACCTTTTTTGCTCCGAATTACCAGAACGATCTAAAAGAATTTGTCCGAAGTGAAAAAATTGACAAACTAAGTTCTCAATTCAGTAGTAAAGAAATCGACAATAAATATCGTTCTCATACCACTAGACTGACAACAGATGAAAACTCTCTGGTTATTACCCCCGCGACTTTCAAAAATTATAGTTTTTTTTCAAGAAAAGTTGTCTTTACTACTGGATTGAGAACTTAGTTTGTTTCTTAGCAGATGTCGTTACGATATCCGTGACATTCCTTTCTTTGCAATCTGGGAAGGCACGGATCGAGGTATCTGGTTGAATTGGAGAAAAGAGGATATGGGACTACTGATGAGGGGAAAAAATCCCCGAAACCGGTATAGACTCTTCCTGCACTCTCCGATTAACTAGAGTGTAATGCTGTTGCATTTTCAGGTTGCAAAGAAATTGAAAATGTTTATACCAACATTTTTGAGAAAACTGATTTTGTCAATTTGTTTTAAAAAAATTGTTTAAGCAATTTTTGACCACTGTACCGCCTGGCACCCTGTGGATTTGTTATAAGGACCTCTTTTTGAGTAAGTTTGTGCAAAAAAATCGAATCGGAATACTTTACCTAACGGGATAGGTCTGGATCCCGCGTATGAAAAAAATGTTGGTAAATAGCAAGCTGAAAATTTGTAAATAGCTTAAGGGTGTCTAGTCGGACAAACTTTGATATATGGGAACACTGGAACAGGGAAACTTTTAATTGTGGAACAGGTTAAAAATTTGGAACGGTCAAACCACGAAAACGTCAATGTATTTTGTCCGACAGAACTTCCAATTGATTTGTTACCCTTTCATTAAACCCTCATGCAAAAATCAGGCTGCTATTTATCACCAAATGGGCATTAGAATGGGTGGAACACGTAGAACATGTCAAATGACAGGAATTATGACAGGTGATAAATAACAGTCTGATTTTTGCATGAGAGTTTAATGAAAGGGTAACAAAATCAATTGGAATTTCTGCCGGACAAAATACATGTGACGTTTTCGTGGTCTGACCGTTCCAAATTTTTAACCTGTTCCACAATTAAAACTTCCCCTGTTCCAGTGTTCCCATATATCAAAGTTTGTCCGACTAGACACCCTTAAGCTATTAACAAATTTTCAGCTTGCTATTAATCAACTCTTTTTTCATACGCGGGATCCAGACCTAGAGCGACGATACAGCCTGGACTACTAATAACTCTTTGCAAAATTTTGATTTATATTGAACCATTGAGCTGATAGTATCACTGCAGGAACAATGATCATTGCTCCTGTAGTGATCATTCCCCATGCTCCTTTTCTAACTTGGCTACACCGTACTGATGACGACCAAATATTCAGAAATACATATTTACGGTTTCCTTCTATCTTATATATATTTTATTTTTGTTTTCCTTGTTGCTAGATATGCCAATGCTTTCTAAGTTGATTTTACTATTAACTCGCATTAACATTTTCTTAAATAAAAACTAATGCATGTACCTAATGTTTTAAAAAACAGAACAGCGATCCCAATGATATCTAAACATAATAGATAATATTGAAAGCAAAATGAATTTATTAGAACAGACATGGAGGACAAAGGGGAGTTAGACAAGGTTGTATACTCTTGCCATTAATATTCAACCCGTACTTCAAGGAGATATTTACACGAGCTCTACATGAGGTACCTACAAGAAGATATTAAACTCAATATAAGAATTGTTAATAACATCCAGTATCAATTGCCAGAAACGAACAAAAGCTACAAAATCTACTCAACAAGGTAGTGAGTGGGGATGAAAAATATGGCCTTAAAGTTAATGCAAAGAAAACAACAAGAATGGTAACTATGAAATACTACAAACATAAACATACTAGCAAATAATAACAAATTAATTGAAAAATTTGAAAAGTTAGAATATCTAGAATACGGATACTGGATACATGAGCTTGAACTAACTCTACGATATCCTGTGCTAAATTGCTTTATTCACAGGATCTTACTACATGATATGAAAGCCTGGATGCTGACAATTAGCTTGTTATGACACCTGGAAAACTAAGATGTGGATACTTGCCGCATTCTAAAAATTCCATGGATAGACTGTTAAAAAGAAAGAAGTTTTAAGGTGTTATGTTTTAAAGGAAGGAAATATAAAAGAAAAACGTGGTCCTGACAGACGACAAATGACCTGACTGTATAACGTCAAGGATTGGACAGTAGTAGACCTCCAACGTTAATAAGAACAGTACAGAATAGAGACGAATTTTCAGAAATTATCGCTAACCTCCATAGAGGCGGTACCTAAAAAGAAGATTGGTACTTCATGATTATTCATATTGAATGAGAAAAGGGATTTTTTGTTCAAAGTTTGTTACAATTTGTTTCAAACTCTACGAAGGGCTAAAATAAAACACTAACTTCAGATGTTTTCTAAAATTATATTGGTCCAAATTGAGACAAGAGCCTACTAATATTTATAATTTTTCTGGTTTGAAAAATCCTGTAGCAAGACCGTTGTAATTTTGTGTCCCCTTCAAACTCAAATAAATAACGAGAATATTCTCATAAACAGAACCAATGTCACACGACTGGACAAATATGAATAATAATAATAAACGTTTATTCAAATCAATAGTTATGACAATAATTTACAATTTCTGTTTATTTACACTAAAATAAACGTAAAGAAAAGTTTTAAAAGCATAAACATGCTTGTTGACTTAATCTGTCTAATATTGACAGGTTTATGTTTATTGTTTTTTACAAATCATTATTTTATTTTTACAGTTTCTAATCTAATTTCTATGTTTTTTTATCTAGTACAATTTAAATTTATTAAATTGTTACACAACTCCCTTTTTTCTTTTACCCAAGAAGTAACTAATTTTTTATACAAATAACATTCTTTTACATTTAAAAAATTTATGGGCAATTGGTTGTATATTCTTGGAGCAAATTATTTAATTGACCGTTGCGTGATTTTTAAGTGTGAAAACATTCGACATTCAATTTTCTTCTTGTTTCATAATTTGACACTTTTACTTTAAGAGGAATTTTATCTTTATGAATATTTTTAAGTAGCTCTAAGCAGTACAATTGCCGAACATCAAGAACCTGAGTTTCATGAAAAAGTTGGTCTGAGGGATATATTTTTCGTTTTCCATATATTAGTTTAAGAAACCATTTCTGAGTATTTTGAAGGGTGACCAGATGGCAATCAGCTACTCCACCCCATCCTAAAATCCTATATACAAGATGAGATTGTACTAGAGACAGGTAAAGCATTTTAAGCTGTTCAACTTCCAAAAACTTTTTATTTTGGTAGCAGTCCTCGTATTTTTCGTATAATATTTTTTATTTGTCTTGGAATGTCTTGGAACACTGATTAAATCCATAAATGACTACTTCCAGGAAATCAAAATCAGAACATAAAAGGCTATAGAGAAAATTTTAACGAAATGAGAGAAATGTTGTGCACAAGAGACTTAAACAAGAGGCTAATTGTTAGGTTGGCGAGGTTCTAAGTTTTCTCGCCTTTGTTTGATGGAATAGAAGCATTAAATGCGACATCAATAAAAAACTGGAATCAGTCGAGTTATGGATCCTCTTCTTCTTCGTCTTTCTTCTTGTATGTAGGCTTTAAAGCCTGTTTCTTTTTCAATATTAGCCTCCTAAATTGTTTAAATTATCGCACCATCTTTTTCTTGGTCTGCCAATACTTCTTCGTCAATTTGGTGACTTATCTTGTGCTATTCGTACTATCCTATCCTCTTAGTTATGGATGTATAGAATAGTGCTAAAAATATTGTAAATAGAACACGTCACAAACAAAGAGGTTATGAAATAACGAATAAAGAAATTGAAATCTTAAGGGGCTATCCTAGTGTAGAAGTACGAAATGCATATACTTTTTTGGGAATTTCTAAAATAAAAGGTACTGTACCAATTATTTAGACAATTTGCATGAGCATTTATTATAAAAAGAAGTACATGTAAAACAATTTTTATAAAAAAATATTAAAAATTAAACGATTTATGCTTTATCTACTGGAACCGTGCAAATAAAAACATGGTCCCACTGCTGCAGTGATTGGGACTAATAGAGATCCTGAAACATAAAATTTCAAAGTGAATATTAAAATATAAGTTATTTCTTATACCATCCAGGAGTACATACCAGGAATTTTAAAAAATATTTAAATTTGAAAAAATGACGAAATGTTGAATTTTATTTTTTTTTTAATTAGCTAACACATTTTCAATTTCAAAACCCGCCAAATTGACATTTTTTATCCGATCAAAAAACCCCTAGTTGATGGTATAGAAAACAACATATTTCAATAATAACTTCAAAATTTTATGTTTCAGGAACTCAATTAGTCCCAGTCACTGCCGCAGTGGAGCTATGTTTTATATTCACGGTGCCAGTAGAAATCGTTTATATATATATATATATATATATATATATATATATATATATATATATATATATATATATATATATATATATATATATATATATAATAAATCGTTTAATTTTCAATATTTTTTATAAAAATTTTTTCACATATACTTCTTTTTATAATAAATGCTCCTACAAATTTTCAAAATAATTCGTGCAGTAGTTTTTATTTTAGAAATTCCCAAAAAAGTATATGAATTTCGTACTTTTACACTAGGATAGCCCCTTAAATACAATAATAACAAGAAAACTGGAATATCTCGGACATTATACGTGGATAGAGTTACAACTTGCTCCAAGTGATTATCTAGGGAAAGATCAAGGTAAAAGAAGCGTAAGGAGACGTAGAGTATCAGGCCGAATAGCTATGATGATTGCCTACCTCCGTCGCGGATATGGCACTTGAATAAGAAAAATGTTCTGCTATAAACATTATTGTACGTTTATGCATTTTAAAATCAAGTATTATCCATCAAGCCTTTATTCACTGTTACTTTCCATGATAAACTTGCTTGCTTAATTCAAATACAAATAACATAAAATGTATAAAACGACATCCTTTACAAAATACCGATAAACCCCGTTCTTAAACGATTCAAGAAAGTGCCTCCAAACTCCAGTTGGTATTTCAGCTTCAACAATTTAGTAACTACCGGCAGGAGGGTAATTTATCATCTGGTAACTTAATAAAAGAATTACCACAAACTTTAGCATAAAGCGGTCTGATCTAATCAAAGGTACCTGTTAAGTTAACACCGTGCAAGCATGTTCCAGCATAAATTGGAGGGGACTTCCATCCCCCACGCCCTCCACCAACGGCGTCAAGTGAGCTCTCACTACTCTTTGAACTATTAAGGATATCTCCGGCTTTGAGCAAGAGGAAGAAATGTGGAGTAACCCTTAATGGAATTATGCTTGACGATGATGTATTAGCTATGACAAAATATTGTTTAGAGGAGTTATGAAGGTACATATTTTTATGTAAAGCCGCATGATATGATTAAGCTACATAAAAACGTGTAAGACACAATATTTCATAAAATGGGTACACAAAAATTATAACTTAATTATTATACAGGGGATTTCTTTCCTACCTTAAAATGCTTTAAATGTAGAATCCTCACTTTAAATACAGAGGAAAATATTATCTATCTCTATCACCTTAGAAGAGAGATAATGAATAGGAAACGATAAAGGAGATAAATACAAAGTTTATTTAATCAAAATTAAAGAAGAAACTAGTATAAATCCCTAAATAGTAGACTGAAGCTATTTTCGTGTGGCATTTTTGTAACTAACTATGTTTAATGGGAAATAAGCCACAATTTTACTAAGAAAAATGATTGTATTAACGTTTCGACGTCCAAATCGGATGCCGTTGTCAAAATACAAAAATATTAATAAATTAAACAAAAATGTTGTTGCATTTAAAATTTTGCTTTGTTGCTGTTGTTAAAACCTTTTTAAAATTGTTACTAAATTATTGCTTTCAAAATATACTCAAATTGTATTTTTGAACATCGTATTATTTTATATAATAATTAAATTCACTATCAAATGCCATTGATATTTTATTAATACTTTATTTAAAATTTAGTTTGACATTCACGAAGTGTCAAACTCAAATAATGTAAATAACCTATGATTTGCTTAACAAATTCAGATTAAAAAACTAGCCTACTTACTAGCAACGATTTCAGCTGACGTTTAGTGTGTCGGCAGAAAATAAAAGGATTGTGACGTCACATTCTAGATTTTGAGGTTGATTATCTCGAAGACGGTTATAGATATCGAAATGCCGTTTTCAGATTTTGATTCAGAAAACAAAACTACATAATAATCCATCGATAAATCTGCTCTAAGTATTGCAGGAACGGCAAGGCAATAACACACAGACTTTGCGAATTTATAAACGAAAAGTTTTCATTGAAAATATAGTAACGATGTATAAAATTGTAATCAAAATTTGTTTTTCTTAAAAACCATCAGGTAATAAACATATTATATAATTGAATATAAAAATCCACAAGGAAAAAGTTTTCCTGTAGTTGGCTGTATACCATGTAATACAAAATATAGTAAATCCTTTATAAAAGGTATGTATTTAAAATCTCTAAAAACGGCTACATCACAATCACATAACTAGTTTTCGACTGGTTTACCAGTCATCATCAGTGCTTACGTGAAGTTTACAAGCTAACCACCAAGATATAGTTTAACAAAAAAATTTGTGGGTCAAAGCCCTGTATAAGTGGTCCGTTAAGGAAACATCAGTTAAAAATGCCAATTAGAGCATGGATGTTTTAACTATTTTAAAATAATGCCCCAGGTAATATCTGAGATGTGGTGTGACTAGATTACATGGTGAAAGTCTGGTAGCAAATGGTCATTTTATACCTATTGTACCTTTTATAAAGAATTTACTATTTTTTTATAATTGAATATAATCTGCTTGGCAACCCTGGTAGAATAATTCTGAATTACACCATTTCTTGAGAAATCTGACATTTTATTGAATTGTCTTGTTAGGACTTAAGATGGATGTTTTGTGTTCCTAAAGTAGTAAATTGTCTTTGGCGAACGTCTTAATACATTTTCTTCTATTATGGCAAATAATTCAATAAAATAAGTTATAGCACACAACTGCCATTTTGTAGGTTACGTTTGACAAATGTCAATTAACGTTAACCTGTGTGCGTATTTTCTGAAGGGTGAATGCGCACTTAGTGCGCATGACAAGTATAACGTTTTACGTTTAACATACGTCAAAAAGTAGAGGGTCTAAAATCTCTCTATTGATTATTTGCGTTCCTGGGATGACTTTACTGAAAGATAGTTCATTCGATTGCATGAAATCAACCCTAACTCAAGAATATCCTCCACAAAAAAATCATAGCATGTGATCTGTCTTCAAAAAGACTTTATGCAAATTTAATAAATTATTAGAATAATTTTTTACTAAGCAACAACATTTTTGTTTAATTTATTAATATTTTTTGTATTTTCACAACGGCATCCGATTTGGACGTCGAAACGTTAATAAAATCATTTTTTAGTAAAATTGTGGCTTATTTCCCATTAAAAATAGTTAATTAAATAGTAGACATCAAGAAGGCAAGAATAAAAAGTTGAGAGACGTACTGCAGTGTTTGAGAAAGTTTACGAATGCGGTAAGTGAACTAGGACTCATAAACGAGAAAAAAACCAAATATATGTTAGTTGTTTAAAACTCTCAAAATGTTTAACATAGAATCCAAATTAACAACTATACGTGGGGTTCGATATGCACGGCGAGCAAGAGAAGATTGAACGGGTACTATTTTTAAATGTAATTAACGTTTATAACGTTACAAACTATAAAATTATGAGACAAATATAAAGCTTTTATGAAGAAACAGTATATTGTGTTAGACCAAAATATGAGATCAGAACATTTCATTACCAATATTAGAGTAAGTCAAGTCACAAGACTAAACCAGTTGTTCATAACATTTACGACTGAAATAATTAAGAAATTCAATCAGCAAGCGAAACCTTCAGAACAATACATCTTTCTACCAAAACAGTGTCAAACACCCATACATATTTGGATATAGGCTTCATCATCCTTCTTCCATACCTCTCAATCATAGGCAGTTTGCATGCATTTTGCACCAGACTATTTTTTCAGATACATACTGATGTGATCTTGATTATTGATATGAGATAATATTCTTATATGTCATTTAATTTAATCAATGCATTAATCATAATCTAATTAATTTACCAGATCACATATCAATATGTTTTCAATCTCAGGGCGAATTATAAAATTAATTACTTACTCTCGTGGCTTCTAAGTATTTATCAATGGTTCCTAATCGGGATAGGAAAGAAAAGAGTAAAATAATACACACATATGGGTTACAATTATAATCAAAATATTGTTTATTTTATTTAAATGGCAATCACTGCTTAATATGTGCTAGATCTTATTATTCTTAAACATAACATTTACAAATGGGAATCTTATTTCCTTTTGGTTTCCAATTGAAAATTTTTATTAACATTTAACTATTAGGATTGATTAGCAACAATTATATTCAAGTTTGATGAAGCTTTTCTGATATTATTGATTATGTTCTTCAATTTATAATGTGGTATTTAATACGAAAAACCCATACATTCATGTCCAAACAAATGAGACTGACCTTTTTCTGGTGAACTGAGAATGTATTCACACAGGACCCGTTTCCTGCTATCCTTGGCTGCGATCAAAACCTCGTCCTGGCTTTCAGTAATGTTCTCCTTTGAAGATTAGCTCGTATAGCTCTCGTTCCTGCTTCTGTCGTGATGCTGTGTTCTACCTTTTTCGAAACTGCAATCAGCTACCGGGACACTCTTGGCTCAAGGAGGTTCTTTACTCTCAACCTGGCCTACCTCTCGTTCCACGATAGATCTCCACACTCACGGAACTACACCGGCTTTCTCACTCTCCGTACACTACCGTTTACTACTCGACTTCACTTCTCGACAGCTCAAAACATTCTGATCTATCTTTTTCATTCATTCCCCTACTTTCTAAATATCCCTTCCACCACAGATTCACAAATCAACCTTCCACCACCAACTCTCATTCGCAGTATTCCTCCAAACCAATTTTTAATCTTTCTAAATATGCTTAATGGATTTCAAAAAAAAATAGTTAATTCCCATTCTAAAATTACTTTCTACTATTTACAAAATTTAATGACCTATTATCTACTTCAACTGAGTCTTATTTAGCATAGGCTAATGATCGAACCTTCCGCGAACAACGATAATGACCTATTATGTATTTCAACTGAGTCTTATTTAGCATAGGCTAATGATCGAACCTTCCGCGAACAACGATAATGGTACGCGCCATTCACTTTGTTTATTCTCGGCGCATTGTCCCGAGTTTCGTAAGCTTCTTCTAATCACTTCTTAAAATTACATATAACAATTTGTTGTATACAGGTTGTTCTAAATTTATATGCCCGTGGTTGAGAAAATTGAAAATATTTTATATTAAATTGAATTCTGTTTATAATTATCAAAATTTAATTTTCATATCAAATAGAAATATAACAAATCCCCGCCTTGTATTCGATAAAATTTATCTGCATTTTTAAATAAATTTTCTCGAGGCAAAACCAACTCCCTGTATATTTCCTTACTTTAATCTACATCTTATACCCTAACTTACTATCTACTTCATGTAATTCTGTCTTTTATTCGTGATATTTGTATACATCGTGAATATTATAAATTCCTCGAATCTTTTCCGAGTTCCTGTGCCTCAACTCATAACTATTTATCCCATTTTCATTATTCACGATGTACGGGCCTTCGAAAACAGGCATCAACTTTGCGCAAATGCCCCCAGGAAGATTTGATACTCGTAATGCCCTCACGAGTACTTTTTCACCCTTTTGGAAAGTCACTGGTCTTCTTTTTCTATTGTGTTCCTGTCTTTGGATATATTTTTCGTTGCTTCGCCGTAATCTTCTCTGTACGGTTTCAATCACCTGTTGATATTCTTTTGGCTCTTGGTCTTCCCATGGCCTTATCGGCAGTACACCCTTCATGATGTATTCTGGGGTCTCTTTTGTTACTGTGCTTGGAATTGTATTTAGATACCTTTCTATTTCCGCCATTTTCCTGTCCCAGTGGCGATGTTGACCATCTGTTGCAATGCGAAGAAATTTCGTCACTTCCTGTATGAATCGTTCCGAAGGATTACTCTGTGGATGCCTGATGCTGACAAAATTTGTCTCTATTCCTCGTTCTCGAAGTTGTCCCTTGAAACGATCATTTCGGAAATACGTTGCATTGTCCAGTAGAATCTTTTTTGGTGTTCCTACTATGGCTATAAAATTGTCGATTTTTCTTAATATTTCTTTCCCCTTTGTGGTGCGGCAACTATATAATTTTACGTATTTCGAAAACACATCCACCATTACCAGAATATGTTTGTTCCTTTTCGTGGTCATAATTAGATCGCTTAACATATCTATTGCTACAATGTCTAGTTTGTTTCGGGCTTCAATATTTTTGGCAAAATTTTCGTTTTGGAAATTCCGACTCTTATATTTTTGACATACATCGCACTTCTGGGTAATTTCCTTTGCAATGCGGTAATCCTGTCGGCTGATGTAATTTTCCCTAAAAACGAGCCAAACTTTTCTGCTACCGATATGCCCATTGTCCTCATGTAATTTCTTTATTATCTTTTCGGCCAATGTCTGTGTCACTAAATATAGTTCCTTTCCGTCTATTCTCTTAAAATATATGTTATTTTCTACTTCCGCTCTTCTTTTCTCTCTTTCCTCTAGGTCTTCTTGGTTTGTCCTTATCTCATTTAACGAATATATCCCTTCTTCTTGTATTAATCTATTTAGTCCCACCTGTAGAGTAATTGTTTCCTTTTTTCCGGTGTCCTCATCCCGTGTTAGAGCGTCGGCTATTATGTTGTCTTTTCCTTTTATATATCGGAACTCAAAATCATACTCCTGTAATAATAGAATGCCTCTATGTATTCTATTATTTACTAATCTATTCTGCATGATATGTACTAAAGCTGCATGGTCTGTTTCGATTGTGAATTTTGCTCCCAATAAGTAAAACCTCAATTTGTTTACGCAATATAGTACACTGGCAAACTCCAATTCTGTAACACTATATTTTCTCTCATGTGTTTTAGTCACTCGAGATATAAAACATATCGGCACTTCTTGGTCGTTTTGTATTTGAGACAGAACTCCTGCAAATTTTTGTATGGACGCATCAGTTCGGAGTATAAAAGGTAAATTGTAAATGGGGTGGTATATTTTCGTTCCTTTTGCGAATTCTCGTTTTAATGTTTCGAAAGATTCCTCCTGTTCTTCTTTCCAATTCCATTTTATTCCTTTTTTAAGCAATTTTATCAGAGGGATTTCCTTTTGGCTCAAATCGGGAATCAGCCTTTTAAAATAATTTATCGTGCCAAGAAAACCTCTCAATGTTTTCAAATTCGTTGGTCTTGGGTATTCATCTATAAGCTTGACTCTGTCTTCGGCTAATCTTACTGTTTTGGTGTCCAATTGAAAACCCAAATAAATGACTTCTTTTTGAAAAAATTGACATTTTTCAATGTTTAATTTCAATCCCGCTGTGTCCAATTCTTTCAGAATTATTTCTATGTGTTCCAGATGACTCTGAGTATCTTGTGAAAAAATTAATAAATCATCGATATAATGAACTATGAAATCTTCATGGCGATTCAAAATGGTATGTAGAGCTCGGACGAGTGCAGCACAAGCACTCTGCAATCCAAATGGCACTACCTTAAACCGGTAGACAATACCATCAATAGAAAAAGCGGTGTAGTTTCTACACTTTTCAGCTAACGGTATCAACCAAAAACTGTGTTTTAAGTCAATTTTCGAAAATATGTGTGACCCGGTGATTCTTCCAAAAATGGCCTCGATGTTTAGAGGTGATTCATATTGTGATACAGTGTGCTGGTTGATATTCCTGGCATCTAAACATAATCTCAATTCTCCATTGCTTTTCTTTACTATCACAATCGGGTTAACATACGGTGAATCACATCTTTCGATGATTTGATCTTCCAACATTTTATTTATTTCTTCTTTCACCTCTTGTCGATACTTGTATGGAATCGGATAAGTCTTTGATCGAAAATTTCCCAAGTTTTTCACCTCAAATGAATGTTCGTACTTTTTAGCCACTCTGTTTTCCTCATTGATCAAATTTTCGTAGTTTCTTAACATCAACCGCAATTCTTTTTCTTTCCCTTCTCCACATATTAATTTTCTATCTTCTTTCTCAGATTCTTCACACATGTTTACCGTGCATTCTGCATCCTCGTTTGCATATACCTCCTCTTCAAATACCACTGTTTCAATCATATTCTTTTCACTTTCATTTTTTAGCTTTATTTCTTCTTCTCCTGAGCTCGTCTCTTCTTTTGAGGAATCCCAGGTTTCCTTTGTTTCTGATACTCTCAAATTTTCTTCTTCTGGGCTCAACTCTTCTTTTGAGGAGCCACAGGTTTCATTTTCTTTTATCTTTTTCTGACCTTTTCTCCTTTTTTTTCTTTGTCCTTGCTTCGCTGCCAAATTCATTTCCACTGTTTGTTCTTTACCTGATTCGTCCGTATTTTGTTTCTCATGTTCCTTGTTCTGTTCTTTTTCTTTTTCTTCTGTTAGTTTCATCGTATTATTTTTAAAATCTATCACTACATGTTTTTCTGCCAATTCGTCAACTCCTACTATCATGTCATGTGACATGTTTGGCATTATTACACATTGTAGTGCATACATATTCTTACCCAGTCGTACCATTACTCGTATGCCTTCATTTATAGTTGCCAATGTCCGTTTGTTTGCGCCCACTAAATTTACCCTAGGTATTTTGTAAATTAAATTTGTTAAGTTAACTTCTTCTATTAGTTTTCTGTTGACCAATGTTATTTCAGATCCAGTGTCTATCATAATTTTAATTGGTTTCTCGTTGATAAATCCATCCACAAATTTTAAATTAACTCCATTTTTCTTTTCGTTGTTTCCTGCCAATTCAATAAACTCAAAAAAGTTGACAAAAGATTCCTGTTTGATTTTTGGTTTTTAGTGAGCGCCGTCGTGAAAAGACGCCGGTTGCTCATCGTTGTTTATATTTTCGTCATAATGTCTCTCTCCGTCATATTCATCTGTCTGGGTATTATTTACTTCTCTTCTATTTTCTCTTGGTCTGTCGGATCTGTTTCGGTTTTCTCGATATCCCTGTTCATTTTGTCTACCATTATTTCTGTTTTCTTGATTTGAGCGTGTGGTGTTTCTATTCTGGTATTCTCGATTTCTGTCCTCATTCCATTGCCTATTTCTTTGTTCATAATTTCCTCTTCCGTTGTCTCTATTTTCGTTTTCCCTTCTGGGATTAAAATCTCGTCTTGTATAGTCCCTCCTATTTTGATTTCTATCTCTGTAATCTTGTGTTTCTCGGGGCCTGTAATCTTCTCGCGACCTTCTTGATTTTCTTTCTCTTAGACGTGATTCTCTTATTTGTAAGAATTGGCATAGACTATCTATGTCTTTGTAGTTTTGCAATGTGATATGGTCTTCCAGCGTTTCTTCGAAATGTCTTGCAATCAGTTCGACTAATTGTTCCGATGAGTAATTATATTGTAAATGTTTTGCATTATTGTAAATTTGTAAAGCATATGTCCTTTCTGATACCCCCATCCTATCATTGTATTTCCCATTTTGCAATTCCTTGTTAATTTCCAATTGTTGGACTTTTCCGCAGAAATAATTCAAAAATTTTTGTTCAAATTGTTGCCAATTGCCGAATTCTTCTTCTTTACTATCGAACCATAGGCTTGCTTCATATTTGAGATGGTTTCTGATAGTTTCTTTTGCTGTTTCGAAATTTCCGATGTGTTGTATTTTCTTTTTCAGGCTATTTATGAACGGCACTGGGTGTAATCTTCTTACATCCCCGCCAAACCTTATCTTCACGTCATCTGTGCTATGTATAACCATTTCTCTTCTTTCTCCTACATTTTGTTGCGTCCGGTTTTCGGTGACTTGTTTTTCTATTTCTGTGATTCTTTTTTCCACTTCTTCTCTGTCTACTTGAATAGCATTTTCCAACTTATTTTCCAAATTTTCTATTTCCTTTTTCTGGCAATTCGTTATTTCCTTTATTTTGCTTTTGATTTCTTTAATCTCTGTCTCTTGTTGTCCCATATCGTTCTTGATCATTGTCAAACATCCTTTTACTTCCTTTTCATACTTTCCTATGCGTTCCTCCATTTTCTTGTTGTTCTCTTCTATTGCTTGTTTCATTTTTTGTTGTGTTTCATCCATTTTTTGATCCAATTTTTGTTGTGTTTCAACCATTTTTTGTTGTGTTTCATCCATTTTTTGATCCACTTTATCCATTTTCTTTGATGTTTCTTCTTGATTTTTATCCATTGTTAGTTTTGTTTCCTCCTGATTTTTATCCATCGTCCTTTTTGCTTCATCCATTGCTTGTTTTGTTTCTCTTTGATTGTCATCCAGTTTTTGTTCCATTCTTTGTGACTGGAGTTGCATCATTTGTAATAATTTATCTATTCCTGATAATTCTTGCTGTTCTGATGCCATGATTGTCGTGTCTAAAATATCTTCTTGGTCTGAATTATTCTCTTGATTTGAATGTTCTTTTTGTTTTTTGTTGTCTTTGCTTTGGCTTCTTGTCACAGACATTTGTTTTCAAGAAGTACTGTCCCCGCCAAATATGAAATTTTACTAGTATGTTACCAAGACGACTTTTTCTCACCCAAATATTATAAATTGTCAATAAATATATCAAATGTAAATATCGTAAAAATAAAATATTAAATCAGTTATGTAAAATTTGTACCTAAAGAGATCTAAAATTTTATGTTATCAAATGTAAGTATCTCACTTTTTACCACAGGCATATAAATTTTCAAATACCGGCTTTACTCTTTCTATCCTTCAAATTTGCCACTAGAAATACTTTTCCATGCTTTCCACGTTGGACGACAGTTGATGTGATCTTGATTATTGATATGAGATAATATTCTTATATGTCATTTAATTTAATCAATGCATTAATCATAATCTAATTAATTTACTAGATCACATATCAATATGTTTTCAATCTCAGGGCGAATTATAAAATTAATTACTTACTCTCGTGGCTTCTAAGTATTTATCAATGGTTCCTAATCGGGATAGGAAAGAAAAGAGTAAAATAATACACACATATGGGTTACAATTATAATCAAAATATTGTTTATTTTATTTAAATGGCAATCACTGCTTAATATGTGCTAGATCTTATTATTCTTAAACATAACATTTACAAATGGGAATCTTATTTCCTTTTGGTTTCCAATTGAAAATTTTTATTAACATTTAATTATTAGGATTGATTAGCAACAATTCTATTCAAGTTTGATGAAGCTTTTCTGATATTATTGATTATGTTCTTCAATTTATAATGTGGTATTTAATACGAAAAACCCATACATTCATGTCCAAACAAATGAGACTGACCTTTTTCTGGTGAACTGAGAATGTATTCACACAGGACCCGTTTCCTGCTATCCTTGGCTGCGATCAAAACCTCGTCCTGGCTTTCAGTAATGTTCTCCTTTGAAGATTAGCTCGTATAGCTCTCGTTCCTGCTTCTGTCGTGATGCTGTGTTCTACCTTTTTCGAAACTGCAATCAGCTACCGGGACACTCTTGGCTCAAGGAGGTTCTTTACTCTCAACCTGGCCTACCTCTCGTTCCACGATAGATCTCCACACTCACGGAACTACACCGGCTTTCTCACTCTCCGTACACTACCGTTTACTACTCGACTTCACTTCTCGACAGCTCAAAACATTCTGATCTATCTTTTTCATTCATTCCCCTACTTTCTAAATATCCCTTCCACCACAGATTCACAAATCAACCTTCCACCACCAACTCTCATTCGCAGTATTCCTCCAAACCAATTTTTAATCTTTCTAAATATGCTTAATGGATTTCAAAAAAAAAAAATAGTTAATTCCCATTCTAAAATTACTTTCTACTATTTACAAAATTTAATGATCTATTATCTACTTCAACTGAGTCTTATTTAGCATAGGCTAATGATCGAACCTTCCGCGAACAACGATAATGACCTATTATGTATTTCAACTGAGTCTTATTTAGCATAGGCTAATGATCGAACCTTCCGCGAACAACGATAATGGTACGCGCCATTCACTTTGTTTATTCTCGGCGCATTGTCCCGAGTTTCGTAAGCTTCTTCTAATCACTTCTTAAAATTACATATAACAATTTGTTGTATACAGGTTGTTCTAAATTTATATGCCCGTGGTTGAGAAAATTGAAAATATTTTATATTAAATTGAATTCTGTTTATAATTATCAAAATTTAATTTTCATATCAAATAGAAATATAACAATACTTACGTAGTTCGACGGTAACTAGTGTATAAATAATATATCTTATTCCATTTCACGTTTTTTTTTACTTTAGGGTGTATCTAGCAACTATTTAATTAAATTTTCCTACTTCTATTGGAATATCCCTGATTTTTGTTTTGTGGAGGATCTAATTATTTCTTTCCTGTCTATTTGTTTAACATTTGTCTCTTGATGGATCTTCCTGTTTTTCCTACTGTTGCAATAATCATTTCTTTTTATGCCAACTTTTCTTTTATTAAGACAATTAGAGCATTTTTTGTCGGAATGCTTCTTGAATAATCCTTGTTTATAGAAACCAATAAGGGCTATGGTTCTAAAGTTTTTAAAATCAGCTTTGTGACCTGTATGAAGATTATGTTAACACAGAGCTGAAATTGAATCATCGGAATAGCGAACAGATATAAAATGTTCATAAATTCTATTTTGGATTTTACGATTGATTTGACCTATGTAAGATCGTGGACAGTCTTTAAAAGGAATTTGTATTGTTTATTTGGAATATTGTATTTGAGGTATGGGACAAGAAATAAAAGTCATTGTTGAAGACGAAGCGTTTATTTTTAAATAAAGCCAAATTTAAACACTATAAGAACATTTGAAATATTTGATATTCTAGGAAATTACGTAAGAAAAATCTTCACCCTTCAATTTGACTGTACATGTCGTTAAAACTTTCTTATTGCAGTTCTGGCTCACTAAGAAATGAAAAATTAAAAATATCCGCACAATATGTCTACCCCGAGAATCAGTGCTAAATGCTAACAGCCTGTTAGTGCCAGAGAAAAGTATCTAATTTGAGCGAATACATTTTCATGGCTGACTTGGGGAAGTTATATAAAGCAACGGTCGTTTTATATTTTTCTTTTAGTTGCAATGTATTTCCCTTAAGGCGAAATTACACGGTTCACTTTTGCCTTTCAATTTGGATGAAGCAACCAAATTGATCCATGTAAACATAAAAGTGAATCATTCAATGTCATTGAATGTTGTCTTTCAATCGCATTGAAAGAATTTAACATGCTCAATATTTTCACTTCTGGCGTTCAATCTTCAACGCGATTCTTCTTCTTCTTCTTCTTCTTTTATATAGGCAGTAGTGCCTGTTTTTCTTCAACGGTGCCTTTCATTCTGCCCCTAAGTTGTCATTCCATCTTTTCCTTGGGCGTCCTATACTTCTCCTGCCTAACGGTGACTTGTCCCTGGCTATTCTTACTATCCTTGATTCAGACATCCTGCTTATGTGCTCATTACACTCTTCTTTTCTGTTCTTTACCCAGGTATTTATATTTTCTACCCCACATATGCTTCTGATTTCCTCTCTTCTTACCCTATCCTGTTGTCCTTATTCAACCTTATTCAACCCGATTGAACGAGAAATGAACGTGTAAATAAAAGAAGTGAATATTGAAGGATTCACTTTTACAGTCAGTCGTGCGCGCCACAGTTTCGAGAAAGAACCGTTCAGCCGTATTTGAACGAAAATTATAATTTAACAGCCCGTTCCTACTTGTCGGATGTCTGTTCAAATCTACTAATAAATGAGAATAGCTCCATATAAAATACATTGCCACTAGAACCTCCAATTAAAATACGGATCCGACATCCGACAAGTGGGAACGGGCTGTAAGACTTGGGACTCTAAATAATGCTTCTAATGATTCAAAACAATCCCCAGTAGCAAGATGTCTAAGAACGATTTGAAATTTCATTTTTGCGGCTAAAGCATCCCTCGTCATAGCAATAACGGTGTAACATTCATCATCTGAATTAACGGTGTAACCATTGTAAGAATTTCATCAAATTTTGCTTCATTCATTTGAAGATGATTAAGGTATGCATCTGGATCCTCTTCTGTGAACTCTCTTAATTGACGTTTTGAAGCTCCTAAGGCTTGTCTTCTTATGACCCATGATCGTACGCACCAACGACGACGTTTCCGACGTTTCGATATTTTTTTTATTAAATGACCACATATTAATACAAATCCTAAACGCACGACTTTATTCGACGACATGTTTCGAAGAATACGTGTTGAACAGTTCACTTTCCAGATACCGTGTAAATAGTATTGTTTTCACTTCTGCTCCATTCAACCAAAGTGAATTCAATTCGGTTGAACCGTGTAATCTCGCTTTTACAAATCCTTCACGACTTTCAAAAACTTTCTGACTTTTACGTAGATTTTTTTATTACGCACAGCGGCTCTGTGGAGCTGTTAACAGTTTAAAATGTTTATAAAGGGCAGAGATTTGCATAAAAGGTACTTTGATGAAAGAATTGTCAACACACCTTTCATTAGGCTTTTCGCGAAGCATCTGTTCTTTTCCGAAGTTACACTAAAAAACATTTTTGCGCAAAATTTTCGAAAAACTTTTCAATTAGTATTTTACTCATAACCTCTTTTACCTTTGCAACAAACATTTAACTTTTTCCCTGTCCAACGAACATTTTAATCATAATTTTAAAGTATATTAAAAAATATTTCCCAATTCATCAAATAAGTGAATGCAGAAGCAAAATAATTTGAAATTTTGAAAATTGCTCCCTGTTATAAGTAGATACATCAGTGCGATATTGGTGGTATGTATATATTTACCGTAAAAACCCGATTTCAGTTAAAACCCGAATTTACTAGGAAAAACTAGTTTTAACTGTGGGCTTTAGACAATTCTAGTTTTAACTAGTGAAAACTAGAACTATCAAATTTTTTCAGTTAATTCTAGTTGAGACTAAACATATTTCAGTAAAAACTAGTTTTTACTCAACTTTTCAGAAATTTCCAGATTCAACTAAAACTCGGTAAATAATTTGCCACCCCGGTTGTTTGCAAATAGTTTCTCTAAAACGTAAAATCGTAAACAAGATCGTAAACGTAAAAAATGCAAGTCATTTTGACAACGTTGTTGTGTTATTGTCTTGCATCCAGGCTGCTAACATTTTCTTGATGTCTTGGTTAGCTCGCTCGACTGAACCAAGACTCTAGCTGTGCCTTTGTACTCACTTTATAATACTAAAAAAATTATGGGATCTGGATTTCAATGCATATTTTTTTATAATTCTCATATGAAAGTTGCGCGTGAAATTACGCGTGTATTGATTTTGGAGGAGACCCCACAGAACAATGAAATCAATGAAATTGTGTTAGCCAAAACAATACTGATAGTATAGTAGTGTGCTTATATTCCCGGAAGTCGCACCAGATGTGCCTTGGTTTTCCATGAACTAATTTTGCCTCACGCCAGTATGACATTACCTCATTTATAACTGCATTACCGAACTCTCCGCCAAATGCATGGTGCGCAAAAGTCAAGAATATATCCGTTAATTCAACAGCAACTTCTTCCGCCCTCTTATTTGTAATGGTCTCAACAAAACAAATTTTGTTAAATGGTCTTGATAAACCATAATAAACTTGTAGCAGTGATCCTCTTGTGATTGTTTATCGATCAAATCTACCTAACAGCGACTATTCATTTCTGAATGCAATTTAGGTTTCGACACAAGACCCCTCTTTGCTTAACTCTTCTTCCGTTGGCAGTTTTCACAAATTGATATAAAATTATTGAACATATCAGTTGTTATATTTGCATACTGTCTGGCGATTTTACTCTTTAACCTATCCGAACCTCCATAACCAATAGCAACGTGGTCTGATTCAATTATGTCAAAGATTTCTTTAGCAAATTTAATTATTGAAATTTGTTCGGGATTTCTAGTTTTAACTGAATTTAGCAGTCAAATCTAGTTTTGACTAGTTAAAACTAGAATTGTGCGTAGTCAAAACCAGTTTTTCCTAGTAAATTCGGGTTTTAACTAAAATCGGGTTTTAACGGTAACATATATACTGGGCCGGTCCGATAAGTACTTATACTTACTCTGGGCTAATTAGCAAAATACAAGGAAAAGTTATTTACCAGCAATTTTATTGCTGCAATCGAATCTTATTATTGTATGTATTAATAATATAGGTATGCAAAGTCCGCAGATAGTGTGCTACTTTTTTTATAAACAAAATGGCGCCCGAAAATCGTGTTTTTTTCAATTTTTGCTCTATAACTCCAAACATATTAACTTTACACCAAAAATACCCAAATAAAACTTCACCACAATTAAATTCTGCATAGAGACGTGTTTTTCCCGATTCACTTCGACGAAAACTTTCCCCCGAAAAAGCGGGTTTTTCCAACAAAATCTTTAATTTTCAACTAAAATTTTAGATAAGTAATTGTTAATCAATAATTAAATAACTTCGTAAGATAAACGCCCTTTTCGTATAGATTATAATTCCAGAAGCCGATGGATATTTAATGAACGGTTTAGCAACAATTGAATTCTTAATTAAAAATTTACGGTCGCTATAATAACGATAATAATTAAAATACATAAGAATAACTATGATTTTTTCATAAAAAGACAATATACCTATCTAATGTACTTTACAGAATTGAAACTAGACTATTTAAGCAGCCTCAGGAATATTTTAAAATTAAACAACTTTTTTGGCTTATAAACAAATAGAATATCTCGAAAAATATTAAACTAAATTAAATTGTGAAAACGGTATTCGAAAAACAGCGGCAGGACGCTTCTTTTAAAAGTAAAAACGTTTAATTACGACGAGTGGTTCCTGAGATACAACCGGTGAAAGTTGGCCGGAATTTACGGCAAAGATATAAACAATCGGATCATAATTTTTAACCATCACCTTTTTATTTTTGTCCTCTTTCTCCACACCAATTTTTATATATTTAAAATACTCATAACATATATTATTATAATAGAAACTCTCGATAATACGTGTGAAAATTGCCAAAAATAGCAAAATTCCAATCAAAAATTAGGTTGGAGAAAATGTAACCCTCAAAGTTCAAAATCGGTATACGTTAAAAAAATGCATTTTCTCGGCTTCCCATGGAGCAGTTTCCTTCGTTCTTTTTTTGTTCCCAAGTAACTCGAGTAGAGCCATCGAACTAACGCATTATTAAATGTCAGACTTGCTTTTGTTTTGTTATAATACATTAATTTATTTATAAGAACAGAAAACTACATATTTTTTCCAGTTGTAGGCTTTTTTTAGATAAACTTACTACAAGTGTACCTTTTAAAGTTAAAAACATAAATATTCTCATTTGAAAGCTGTATAATTATTTAAACAAATTTTATTTAAAGAAATTAAAATTTTGTGTTATAATAAATCAATTAATTTATTATTACAAAACAAACGCAAGTCTGACATTTAATATTGCGTTAGTTCGATGGCTCTACTCGAGTTACTTGGGAACAAAAAAAAGAATGAAGGAAATTGCTCCATGCGAAGCCGAGAAAATGCATTTTGTTAACGTATACCGATTTTGAACTTTGAGGGTTACATTTTCTCCAACCTAATTTTTGATTGGAATTTTGCTATTTTTGTCAATTTTCACACGTATTATCGATAGTTTTTATTATAATAATATATGTTATGAGTATTTTAAGGATATGAAAATTGGTGTGCAGAAAGAGGACAAAAATAAAAAGGTGATGATTTGAAAATTATGATCCTATTGTTTATATTTTTGCCGTAAATTCCGGTCAACTTTAACCGGTTTTATCTCAGGAACTACTCATCATAATTAAACGTTTTTTCTTTTAGAAGAAGCGTCCTGCCGCTGTTTTTGGAATACCGTTTTTAAAATTTAATTTAGTTTAATATTTCCCGAGATATTCTATTTGTTTATAAGCCAAAAAATTCTTTATAATTTTAAAATATTCCTTAGGCCGCTTAAATAGTCCAATTTCAATTCTGCAAAGTGCATTAGATAGGTGTAGTGTCTTTTTATGAAAAAATCATAGTTATTCTTATGCATCATAATTATTGTCGTTATTATAGCGACCGTAAATTTTTAATTAACAATTCAATTGTTGCTAAACTGTACATTAAATTTCCATCGGCTTTTGGAATTATAATCTATACGAAAAGGGCTTTTACATTACCAAGTTATTTAATTATTGATTAACAATTACCTATCTAAAAGTTTAGTTGAAAATTAAAGATTTTGTTGGAAAAACCCGCTTTTTCCGGGGAAAGTTTTCGTCGAAGTAAACCGTAAAAAACACGTCTCTATGCAGAATTTAATTGTGGTGAATTTTTATTTGAGTGTTTTTGGTGTAAAGTTAAAATGTTTGGAGTTATAGAGCAAAAATTAAAAAAACACGATTTTCGGGCGCCATTTTGTTTATAAAAAAAGTAGCACACTATCTGCGGACTTTGCATACCTATATTATTAATATATAGGATCTTATAATTCGATTCCAGTAATAAAATTGCTGGTAAATAACTTTTCCCAAAAATGGCCTATTCTCCGATAATTAGCCCAGACTCTTAGCCTTCAAAAGAAAAACCAAAATTTTGGAAAAGTGTCGATTTATTTTTGAATGTAGCCACTTTTTAGCTCGATACACTTGACCCAACGATTCCCCACCTTCTTTAACCCATCTGAAGAATTCGTTTTCTCGAGGTCTGCAAAGTATGCTTCCGTGGCGGTAATGAACTCTTTATTCGACTTAAATTGCTGTCCGGCGAGTGACTTTTTCAAGTCTCGAAACAAAAAAAAAAAACGTACAGGCCCAAATCTGGAGAATGCGTTGGATGAAACAGCAGTTTGTAGTCCATTTCGACCAATTTGGTCATGGCGATGGCGGAGGTGTGAGCTGGACCGTTGTCATGGTGGAAGAGTATTTTTTCTTTGCCAATTGGGGCTGTTTTTTTTTTGAAATTTGGCGTCGAGTCGGGCCAATAATACGGCATCGTAAATCCCTATGATCGTTTTGCCCTTTTACAGGAAGTGAATATAGATCACACCTTGTGAATCTCAGAAAATGCTGGACATCAGCTTTCCGACCGATTGGACAGTCTTCGCCCTCATCGGAGCACGTTCGCGGGGTAACGTCCACTGTATCGACTATTCCTTGGTGTCTGGTGTAACCAGTGGAACCATGTTTCGTCGACAGTTATGAAACAACGTTAAAACTCATTTAGGTTACTCATAAACAGCATCAGCTCTGAAGTTGTCTCATGGTTTTGTTCATTTATGCCCAAAATTTCATGCAGGATATGACCAATGAGATATTTTGAGATGTCTACTGTCTCAGCTATCTCACGCACATTCAATGAGCGATCTACCAATACGAGATCGTAGATTTCTTTCACGTTATACTCAGTGGTAGCCGTTTTTGGGGCACCTGGAAGCAGTGGCGGATCTAGACATTTGCCTTGGGAGGGGAAATTTGCCTTAGGGGGGAACTTTTGATGAAACACCACCCAAAAGATTTAACAAAGCTAAACCCACACTACATAAAATACATAAATAATAACATGCATTAAGTTTCTTTAATATGTCCTAACTAGCGTGTTAATTGGGTTGAATTTGTCTATTTGTGATTTAAGTTTCATGTCAGCTAACATATTTTTGTTTCAACAATTTTTTCTTTAATTTTGGACCGTGTTAGGGGGAAAATTTCCCATTTTCTCTCCCCGTAGATCCACCACTGCCTGGGAGTGACTTTTCAAAAACCGACGCCACCACGTTAAAACTCGTTAAACACATTTTGACGGTTTCCATTGAAGAATAAGAGACAACGTTAACAGAATTCAAACGCTTTTTGATTTCGCTGCGGAATTTGTCTTCTAAAAACAAGAGTAGAGTCATCGATTGATATTGCTCTTTTTCATTTTTCTTAAATCCCCAAATACACCCGCTTACACACGTGGTCAAAACAAAACTACAAGTTCAATTTGGCTGATATTTTGACATAGGCCGTCTACAAGAATGTATTACAACTATGGTAGATTTCTCTTGTGAGTGGAGCCATCAGGTGGAAAGGCTAAGTATTTATCGGACTACCCCTTCTTCATGTACCATGTCCTTTCAGAACGTTGGTTACCATCATAGCTATCTTAATTTTATTCACTGCCACCCTAAATAGCATGCTTGTATCAACACCATACCAATCTCGCAAGTTCTTCAACCATGACGTTCTTCTTCGTCCTGGACTGCGTTTGCCTGCTATTTTTCCTTGCATCCTTGCATACTCCAGCTTTCTCTGCTTGATGTTTTTTATGATCCTAGTAGTCTTGCTGAGACGTTCTAGTATTATGGAGTTTCGAATCTTCTCCACCCAGCAAACTTTTAAAATTCCTCTTATCTATATCACCACATTTCGAAAGCCTCCAGGCGATTTAGATCGATTTTATTCACAGTCCAGGACTCGACACCGTAAAGTAAGACCGAGAACACGTAGCAGCGAAGTAGGCGGATCCTCAATGTCAATTTTAGGTCTCTGTTACATAACACCTTGGACATCCTTCTAAAAGCGGCTCTAGCCTGCTCTATCCTAGATCTAATTTCACCGTGACTTTCTGCGTTAGAATTTAATTGCTGTCCAAGGTAAACGATTTTATCAACTTGCTTAAGTTTGGTATTATTTACATATGCTGTTGTTTACTTACTACGAGTATTTTGGTTTTCCGTATGTTCAGATCCAGACCTGCCTCTCTACAACTCTCAACGACACTATCAAGTAGTGTTGGCAGATCTTCTTGACTAAAAGCTAGGAGTACTGTATCGTCCGCATATCGCAAATTATTGATGACTTCACCGTTCACAAGTATTCCTTCTTGTTTTTCAGAAAGTGCTTCTCTGAAAATTCTTTCGGAGTAAACGTTGAAAAGCAGGGGTGACAAGTGGCATACTCCTCTTTTAATATTAAGAGCCTTTGATTCCACACCATCTACTAAAACTGATGTTGTTTGATTCCAATATAAATTTGCAATTATTCGAACATCTCTGCCGTCCAAGCCAATGTCTTTTAGAGCTTCGATCAAAATAGAGTGCTTAACACGATCAAATGTCTTTTGGAAGTCAATGAAACAACAGTATATGTCTACAGATATATCTTGACATCTTTGAGCAAGTACGTTCATTCCAAACAGTGCCCCTCTCGTTCCGAACCCGTTACGGAAACCAAACTGTGTGTCATCCAAGTATTCCTCGCATTAATTGTAGATACGACCATGTATTACCTTCAGAAAAATTTTCAATAAGTGGTTTAACAAACTGATCGTTCTATAATCAGCACAGGTTTTTGCTGTTGTCTTCTTAGGTAGAGCTATAAACAGTGAATTAAACGATTAGGTAGTTGTCCGCTGGTATAAATGGTATTGAAAAACGAAGCTATAGCCTTTAAAACATTGCTATCATTTATAATCTTGTATATTTCAGTTGGAATTTCATCAGGACCAATCGCTCTGCCATCTTTTGATGATTTTATGGCTTTTATATCCTCAGAGCGTGTTATTAGGGGTCCGTCGCAGTTAGTAATATCGGGAGGTGAACTACTCCTATCGTCTTCGAATAGGTTCGTGACGTAATTTTCCCATTCTTTAAGTTTGTCCTCTACTTCAAATATTACTTTACCATGTTCATCATGTAGCAATGCAGTTTGTTTCTTATTAAAAATACCAGCCGCTTATTTCACTTTTTTACATGTTAAACGTGTAGTATCTGTTTTCAAGTTCTTCAATGTCATGACACTGTTTGGCTAGATGTTGACTCTTTGCTTCTCGTATTTTACGGGACTACCCCGCATTTTTGTGAATATTTTTATACAAGGTGTCCCAAAAGTAGTGGAACGGTCGAATATTTCGCGAACTAAACATCGGATCGAAAAACTGAAAAATACGTATTCAATCACTTTCAAAAATCTATCCAATGACACCAAACACCAACCCCCACTACACCCCTTGGAGGTTGGGTGGGGGGTAACTTTAAAATCTTAAATAGAAAATCCCAGTTTTTCTTGCAGATTTTAATTCGTTACGTAAAAGTAAGCAACTTTTATTCAAGACATTTTTTCGAACTGTGGATAGATGACGCTATAATTGGGAAAGACGTTTTATCCTGATACCATAGGTAAATTATAGAAACGGTCTAATATCTCACGAAATACACTTCCAAATGAGAAACTAAAAAACAGATTTTTAATCTTTTTCGAAAACCTTTCGAATAATACTAAACGTGACCCTCTAACCCACCTCCTGGGGGTGGGATGGGGGATAACTTTAACATCTTAAATAGCAACCCCCACTTTTTATTACAGATTTGGATCCGTCACGAAAAATTAAGCAATATTTATTCGAAACATTTTTTAGAATTGTTAATAGATGGCGCTTTAATTGGAAAAAATGCGATTTATTAGCGCCATCTATCAGAAATTTTAAAAAATGTTTCGAATAAATGTTGCTTAGTCTTTTATGGCGAATCCGAATCTGCAATAAAAAGTGGGGGTTGCTATTTAAGATTTTAAAGTTACCCCCCACCCCACCTCCAGGGGGTGGGTTGCAGGGTCATGTTTGGTGTTATTCGATAGGTTTTCGAAAAAGATTAAAAATCTTCTTTTTTGGTTTCTCATTTGGAATTGTATTTCGTGAGATATTAGACCGTTTTTATAATTTACCTGTGGTATCAGGATAAATCGTTTCTCCCAGTTATAGCGCCATCTATCCCCAGTTCGAAAAAATGTCTTGCATAAAAGTTGCCTACTTTTACGTAACGAATCCAAATTTGCAAAAAAAACTGGGGGTTTCCATTTGAGATTTTAAAGTTACCCCCCACCCCACCTCCAAGGGGTGTAGTGGGGATTGGTGTTTAGTGTCATTAGATAGATTTTTGAAAATGATTAAACACGTATTTTTCAGTTTTTCGATCCGATGTTTAGCTCGCGAAATATTCGACCGTTCCGCTACTTTTGGGACACCCTATATATCTTATAATGCTCTAACTAAAGTAAAAAAAACTTAAGGTCACATGTTCAAGATATTTAAAATTTATTATTTATCGTATGTTGTATATGGTATATTTGAGGCTTTGAATTTATTTGAGTAGAATCCCAAAATAGAATCGTTGTATCGTTTTTCTTTTTCTGTTTTATAAATTTTTCATCGCAACCTTCAGAAATGTTTCGAGTCTCGAGTCCGTGTCCGTCGGTGGGTTTTCATCGTATCTCGCCACTTGACAATATATGGCGTATGGTATTCGTTTCACGTGACTTCCATGGATTTATATTCACGCAGCGTAATCTAGATGTACTATTGGGAACTGTAAATATTAACCCGTCCCAGGGCTGTAAATTAGCAGAGCCAGTCGTTGGGCAAAATTTCGTTTTGCTAGCTAACGATTTCTCTCTAACAGAAGGCCACGAGACCCCTAAAATGACCGTTTATCTATTTTTATTTAATTATGAACGGGGTTTTGATATTCACGAATTTTCCTCTAATGTACAGACTATACAATATTTGATATTGTAATGGATGGTTAGTTTATGGGTGTGGTGTTGGTGATATGCTGTTTAAAGCGATGTTGTGAAATTATTTGTTTTTTAATAGGATATTGGGAAAAATCCAAAAAAAATGTGTGTGTACTTTTTACGGACGTAAGAAGTTATACTTCTATTATTAGCCCAGTAAATGAACGGGAAATTCGGCGATACCGTGTAATTTTCAGGGGCAACTCCGAATTGCATGAACATTTAGATTTAGGTTCTACTTACCCTCCACTTCAAAGTTGAAATTGTGCCGTTGGTTGCTTTTACTTGGGGGGGGGGGGGTGACAGTCACTCCTTCTCGGGGGTGAAAAAACATACGTTCAAGATAAGACCGGAAATGGATAAATTGACTGATTTTGAGCAACTTTTGTTCTATAGAGTTTTTTACGTAAGTCAATACTTTTCGAGTTATTTGCCATTGAAAATGTTGATTTTTCGACAAGAAAACTACGTTTTCAGACGGTTTTCGCAAATAACTCAAAAAGTAAATATTTTATCGAAAAAATTATCCTTAGCAAAAGTGTAGCTTATAAAAAACCCAAAAAAATGGTGTATCAGTAAAGTCTATCAATCGAATAAAAACAAAGTTGTAGCTCATGAAAAATACGTTCTTATTCGTCTAATTCCAAATCAAATATTTCATGGTGAAATCGCCGAAAAATTAAGCACTTTTCGGAAAAACCCATTTAAACTTTTTTAAAGTGTTTATCAAAAACTTTGTTTTAATTGTTAACAAAAGTTTTAGCATTAAAAGTAAGCGAGTTACGCTCAAAATAAAGTTGGCCCTTTTTTTTGTAAAAAATCATGAAAATCTCGCCGTGTTTAGCTCCCCAAATGAAATTAATCGCTGCCGCTTTACAAACAATTTACTTACCTATCTATTTTTTATATGATCTGTCAGTCTCACCCGTTTAAAGTGTTTATTTTTGAAAGGTTTATAACTGAGAAAGTTTGAATGGGTCACTAATCACGAGTGTATGCAAATTTTGAACAGCCATATCTTAACCAATTTTTGTCATACGGAGAAACAAAATGAACTAGCATATTTATAATAGCAAAACCTACATTTTTTTACTCTTTAAGATTTTTTTTATCACTAATACTTTTTAAGTTATTTTGAAAAAATGAAATTTTTCAAAAATTTTTAGAAAATTTTTTTTTACTATAAAACCAAATGTTTTCAAAAATAAGCACTTCAATCCAATCAAACTTACAGATCATAATATAAACAATACACATACAGTTAAAATAGGACAAACGATTAATTTCATTTAGGGTGCTAAATAGAGGGAAGTTTTCACGATTTTTTTTACCAAAAAAAAGGGACCAACTTTTTTTTCAGTGTAACTCTTTTATTTTTGATGCTGTAAACTTTTGTAAAAAACAAATAATAAGCTTTTTTTGATACTTTAAAAATGTTAATAAGGTTTTCCCGAAAAACGCTTATTTCTTCGGTTATTTCGCATTGAATTTTGCGATTTGGAATTAGACGAATAAGAACGTATTTTTCATGAGCTACAACTTTGATTCTACGCAATTTGTAGACTTTTCTGGTGCACTATTTTTTTCGTTTTTTTATAGGCTACACTTTGCTAAAAATATTTTTTTCGATAAAATATTTACTTTTTGAGTTATTTGGGAAAAACGGTCTGAAAACGTATTTTTTTTGTCGAAAAATCAACATTTTAAATCGCGAATAACTCGAAAAGTATTGATTCGCGTAAAAAACTTTATAGAACAAAAGGGGCTTAAAATAAGTCAATTGATCCATTTCCGGCCTTATTTTAAACACGCGTTTTTCACCCCCCGAGAAGGGGTAAATGTCACCCCCCAAGTAAAAGCAACCAACGGCACAAATTCAACTTTGAAGTGGAGGGTAAGTAGAACCTAAATCCAAATTTTCATGCAATTCGGAGTTGCACCTGGAAATTACACTCCAAAACGGTCATTTATTGGACTATATATGATTTCAACGAAATCAATATACTTTAAACAGTTTATTTATAGTTTATTTAACTATTAAACTAATTTTAATACTTACTAGATACTTTCCAAAAATTTGTATTAAAACAATACCAAAAAATAAAAAAAATAAAAGAATAAAACACACACAAACACATTAAAAAATGCCACAAAGAAATGATTTCTGAACAATTATTATCAAAAATGTTAACTAAATAGGTACGTATTTTTTGAAAAAAAAATTATATACAATGTACTTATAATCATAAAATGTATAAAAAAATAAAAATTTGCATTGAGGATCGAACCCGTGTATTATTAGGTCATTAGGTTATGAATCAAGCACGTTAAAATGCTGCCAATTAGACACGCCAACTGAATGTTTTAAACTTTTTGACAGTTGGTCATATTTGCTTATCGTGTGAATTAATCAAATTAGTTTTATTTTTGTGGAATTAAAATATTATAATACAACAAAATATATAGTAGGGAAACAATATATTAGATGAAGATTGGTAGAAATTTAGTTAGAAATCAAATTGTGTAAATCGAAGCACTATCTACTACATTGTACATTTTTCAAATAGATATGTAATTTTTATTACAATATTAAAATATTTACAGTTTACCTGTTGCTTTTAAAAACTATTTAAAAAGTCACTACAATATTATAAAATCCAGATTCAATCTCCTACAAGCCATCTTGCAAGGAAAAATATTTGGAGGTCCAGGAAGCAGAAGAACTTGTTGGTTAAAGAACCTTAAAACCTGGTTTAACACAACATCTGTGCAGCTTTTCCGCGCTGCTGAGAATGCCATGATGATTGCCAACATTCATTACTGATAGCTACATCAAGAAGAATAGTCTATTTGGTTTCTAATGAACTTTTCACAACTGTTTTAGGGTGATTTTCACGTTTATAGACTTATTTAGAGTTATAATAGCTACATTTTCTTACAAGTTCTGTCGTATCGAATAAATGCTTTGCGAAAGTCTACAACAGCCAGGACCAATGGTAGTTTGTATTCGATGGAGTTTTCTATAATCCTTTTTAATGGGGGTGATCGTTAGTGACATTTTTTATTCTAGAACTTGCCTCTTCCCTAGGTTGGTAAAAGTTTTTAATTTTGCTTCTAGTCTATACATTATATGCCATAAGTGTTTCACTTTGCTGCAGATATAAGTTGAACAGCTCCAGTTACATTCTCTAAACATCTGTCTCCTCCAACGAACTGTCAATACGGATGGAATGGCCCCGTCCCATTCAAACAGTGAAGCGAGATTCCGACCAACATACAAGTGAGAGGTCCTAGAGAGAGACAGAGCATGCCAGGGAAAATTTGCTACAACTACCACCAGAGTTGCTAGATGTGATTTTATAAATCCCCCACTTAGAAACTCAAAATTCCCTCAAATTGAAGCTCAAACCCCTTGAATTTAAATTTTTGCCATTTTAATAAATTAGTAGTCAAATGTAGAGAACAGTAAACCAAAATTATACTACTTATCAACAGAAGGCCCTGGAAATAATTCATAGGTCATATCGTCTTCGATTATACGAGAGTATAATATACGGTTCTATGTATATACCCAAATTTAATTTACCATGACCCCTTAAATTCTCTCATATTCCCCCCCCCCCCCAACCATTTCTGCTTAGAAAAATTCCTCTAGACGCTTTCAAATTACTCCAAAATTATGAGAAAATACCCCAAGCTGGCAACCGTGACTGCCACTATCAATTTTTTTGTTTACGAAAGATGGCGATTATCTTGTATCCTTCCCTGAATATTCTCTCTCATCCTGGCCGCATTCAATTCACTTCTTGCCCATTCCATCCGTATTGACAGTTCGTTGGTCTCTTCCTATCGTGTGGCTCCTACAACGATATTATGTTCTCCCAGAGCTTTATTTCTCTTGATTTTTTTTTCAATAGTTTTTTCATGATTTTTTTGATATCTGTATAATTTTGAATAGAAATTTTCTAGTAGGTATGTACATTGTTTTAATAAAATTTTAATAAAATTTTTGAGAAGTAGTAAGTATTAAAATTAGTTTAATATTTAAATAAAATATAAATAAACTGCTTAAAGTATATTAATATCGTTGAAATCATATAATAGAAGTATAACTTCTTACGTGCCTACAAAGTACACACACATTTTTTATACTTACATTTACATTATATAGTTTAGGACCAGTGGTGTCATGGCAAAATTAGCAGTGCCGGATCGTAGTGCCGGAACGGAGTTCCCACGCGTTCCCGCACCATGACACCACTGTTTAGGACTAAAGTAAAGTCATCGTTAAATTTTTCTATTTTATAGTCTGCATGGATACTTGTTGAGACATACATGTATATGTTTTAAAGAATATATATTTCACTAAGTTTTAAAGTTAAGGAAGCAGAGAAATATTTAATCAAACGCCTCCCTTTGCGTTGTTTCAGTTTCACTACTGACCTGATAAAAGAAATGTACTGATTCGAAATGAAAATGTACTGAAATGAAACTGATTTCAGTTTTTTCAGGCTTTCCTCTCGTTGTTTTACCTCGTTAATACCTATCAAAACCCATTTAATTTTGGTTTTTATTTATTTTTTAGAGACTACTTTCTGTATGTAAATACATAAGAGCCCACACTTAAAACATCATTTCTTTTGTACGTAATACACCAACAAAAGATTTACCGGTTTTATTTTTCAATCTCTCCAACCAAGGCAGAACGCAAGCAACATCTTAAAAATTTGTTCGTGCTCGGGGCCCTCTTTTTTATTGCGATTGTTTTGTTCGCAAATGGAACAACGTTTTATTTCTCTAAATTTGGGTCTTCTAAAGAATTGGCAAAATTAGGATTTCAGGGGTTCAAACAATACAACCAAGTATTCTTTTGGCTTTTTGCATTGTTAAGTAGAGGCATCGCGTGTACGGATGGGGTATTTTAGTCTGCTCGTATTTATTTTATTTAAAGCAGGGAAAATAAAAAGATAATTAATGTATGGGACTAAAGTTTTAAGAAAAACGCATTTTTTTAATATATGCTTATACAGCGTGTCTACTTAAGTTGGAGACATATAGGAAACTTTTTTATTATTAATTTTACGAAAAAAAGGTATTTTTCATAAAAAGTTCTGCATACTCTAGAACCTATGATTTAATCATCAGATATCAAATTTTATTAATATTATACGAGGTATGTCAAAAAATGTGAATTTCGTACAAGAGTGAAGTACCTTTACTTCTCTCAATATCGAAAATTCTTATTATGAAAAGTTATTTGGAATTACAAACAAAGATCAAATATGCAATTACATACTTCTAATAAAAAAAAATTCCAAATTTTTCTCAAATTTATGGATACTTAACTTCATTTTTATTTATTAGATACACATATGATAACTCTTTTATTATTACTTTTACAAAAAAACGGTATTCTTTATAAAAAGCTCTGTATGTCCTAAGAATTAAGAAGCAACCATCAGATATCACATTTTATTAATTTTATACGAGGTATGTCAAAAAATATTAATTTCACTCAGGAGTAAAGTACCTTTATTTTTCACAATATTGAAAATTGTTATAAAAAAAGTTGTTTAGAATTAAAAACTGTGTTTTAGTATACAATTATATTCTTCTAATTGAAATATTGTGAAATGTAAAGGTACTATGTATACTCATGACCGAAATTTATATTTTTTGACACACCTCGTATAAAATTAATAAAAGTTGATATATCATGGCTTTATCTTAGATTTTAGACCATGCAGAGCTTTTTATAAAAAATAACTTTTTTTCGTAAAACGGATAATAAAAGAGTTATCATTTGTAATAAATAAAAACGATATTTGGTATTAATTTTGAGAAAAATTTATAAAATATTTTTTGTTTCAATTAGAAGCACATAATTGCATATTTGATCTTAGTTTTTAATTACAAACAACTTTTCATAATAATAATTTTTGATCATCATCATTCTCTTTGCCTTATCCCTATGCGGGGTCGGCTTCCCTAATTGCATTTCTCCACACAATTCTATCTTGGGTCATATAAATGTTAATGTTAATCCCCTCTACCAACATGTCCTGCCTTATCGTCTCCCCCAGGTCTTCTTTGGTCTACCTCTCCTACTCCTTCCAGGAATCTGCACTTTAGCTATTCTTCGTATTGGGTGATTAACGTCTCGACGTTGAACATGATGAAACCATCTTAACCTATGCTCTCTCATTTTGACATTAATTGGTGCCACACCTATTTCCCTAATATACTCATTTCTAATTTTGTCCTTCTTTGTCACTCCACTCATCCATCTAAGCATTCTCATTTCCGCCACATGCATTCGTTGTTCCTCTTTCTTTTTCACTGCCCAACATTCATTTCCTTACATCATAGTAGGTCTTATGGCTGTTTTATAGAATTTTCCCTTCAGCTTCATTGGAATTTTTCTGTCACACAACACACCACTCGCTTCTTTCCACTTCATCCATCCAGCCCTAATTCTACTGCATGCATCTCTATCTATTTCTCCATTACTCTGTAATACCGATCCTAGGTACTTAAAACTATTGCTTTTCACAATCATTTCACCATCCAAAGATACCATTTTATTTGTAGTAGCTCCATCTTTAAATGAACATTCCAAATACTCTGTTTTTGTCCTACTAAGTTTTAAACCTTTTTCCTCCAGAGCTTGTCTCCACTGTTCTAGTTTTTGTTCTAAGTCTCTTTCACTATTTCCTACTAACACGATATAATAATAATTTTCGATATTCAGAGAAATACAGGTACTTTACCCTTGAACGAAATTCATATTTTTTGACCTACCTCGTATAATATTGATAAAATTTGACATCTGATGATTGAATCTTAGGTTTTAGAGCATACAGAACTTTTTATGGAGAATAACTTTCTTTCGTAAAATTAATAATAAAAAATGTTTCCAACTTAAGTAGACACGCTGTATATGACGATCTTAACGTACTCACAAAAGAAACCACAAAATTAATCCTTTGTCTTGTGATATATGCTACATTTTAGATAAAAGCAAAAAAGCGTATTGAAAAATCTGAGAATAGGTTTAATAAAATATTGGAAATGTTTGCAAAGTTGACTTAGAAAATATAATAACAACATGATTTCAATTACTAGGGCGATCCGATAAGTACGGTATGCTTAGTGTGACCAACTCCAATTCAGTCGAATTCGGGACAAGGCTGAAAAAAATAACTAAAATCCGGGACTTTTTAATCAAAATCGGGCCATTTTTTTAAATGTAGAATTTTAATATCATCATTTTATTGATTATTTAACATTTTTATGTTGACGATAATATTTTTGATGGGGTAAAGCCACAATTATTGGCTGTAATGATAATTACATTTTTGTTAGTTTTTGACGTTTCGACTTCTAATCAGGGAACCGTTCTCAAAAAAGCAAAAATTTGAAAATTAATTGATGTTGGATTTCCATGTAAATATATATCACCTTGGGTTAATATAAAAATGTAATTGTCATTACAACCAATTGTGGCTTAATCCCATCAAAAATGTAATTATTGTCTTTTCAGAAGACGATAATTTATTAAAATACAGAAACGAAAAAAGTCCACTAATACTGGTATTAGTATTACACTCTATTACACTCATTTGATGTGAATTCTTAGAAGAATAACGCATTCAAAATTTCAAAATAGAATTTTACCAAATAGTTGAAAATTAGGATGGCCCGAAAGCCTTGTCCGGGACGCCGGGACACGACTTCGTAATTCGGGCCATGTCCCGGATTTTTCGTGCTAGTTGGTCACACTAGGTATGTTGCAAAATTAACAGTACTGAAATGCGTATGAGTGGTTTCCGAAAGTCGTTGTGTAAATGTCGTAAATAATCATAAATATTTCAATATTCATTTCAGTACTGTTTATTTTCCTACATATTGTAATTATCATCCAAAAGAATAACGAAAATTTTGGAAAAGTGGTGTTTTATTTTTTAGTACATTCTTTCACGGTTTTTGCTTTAAATTTTAAAGAACCGCTTGGATTGACATGAAATTTGGCATACGCATAGCTAGCATGTCAAAGAAAAAAGTGATATGGTGCCGATGTGTGCTTTTGCCCTAGGGGTGAATTTCACCCCATCTCGGGAGTGAAAAAATGTATGTCCAAGATAAGTCCCGAAATGGATAAACTGACTAATTTTAAGCAACTTTTGTTGCATAGAGTTTTTTCACTAAATCAATACTTTTCGAGTTATTTGCAAGTGAAAATGTTCATTTTTCAACAAAATAACCACGTTTATAGACGGTTTTTCGCAAATAACTCAAAACGTAGGCATTTTGTCGAAAAGAAAATTCTTACCAAAACCATAGATAGGCAATAAAGCAGTGAAACAAACGGTGTATACGTTAGGTCTTTATACCTAGCAAAAGCAGAGTTATAGCTAATGAAAAATAGGTTCATATTCGAAAAATTCCAAATAGAATAATGCAATGTGAAATATCTAAATAATGAAGCATTCTTGGGGAAAACACATATAACTTTTTAAAGTGTTTAAAAAAAGCTTTATTTTTGTTTTCACAAAAAAATTTTCTAGCATCAAATGTAACCACGTTACGCTCAAAATAAAGTTAGTCCCTTTTGTTTTGGCAAAAAAAATCAGGAAGATCACCCCCAATTAGCAACTTAAATGAAATTAATCGTTACCGCTTCACAAGTTACTTTACTTATGTTGTATTTATACGATCTGTAAGTTTCATCGATTCAAAGTGCTTATTTTTGAAACAATTTAGTTTTAAAATAAAATTTTTAAAAATTTTAATTATACAGTATTATATAATACAAGAATAAGCGTTTTTTAAACACTTCAAAAAAGTTCAAATGAGTTTTCTCCAAAAAAGTGCTTGGTTTTTTGGTTATGGCACGTAAAAATGAAATAGGTCCAGATGCGGTCGTTGCATATGCGGTCAAGGTATTTTTAGTTGCAAAAGCGGTCAATCCAAAATATTTTGGCAGATAACGTTGCACTTGCAATCAGACATTTTACTTAAAAGCTAGAAATGTAAAAAGGTCGTAAATTAGTAACCACCCGAGTTATTAGCAGGCCCGGTCGACCCTATTGAAATATTTTAATCCGCTTATCTATATTTCGAACAATAGGTAATGAAAGCAGTAATGACTAAACCACAATAATCCCCTCATTACGGATTTTTGGAAAGTTTGTATTTGCCTAATTATAAAGGTTGGGGGAGAATTACCAAAATCTAAATATAAAAACAAATGCATATTATTTGTATATTGTTAGTTTGAGGGATTGTTTAGTGCAGTACGTAACAACTTTTAATAATAGAAAATTTTGAAGTGATTGAAACCACCAAGGGAAAACCTTCTGCTCTTCACGCTGGATATTAGTATCGAAAATATAGGAAGAATAAGGAAGATGTTGTAACTTGGGTATGTGTAAAAGAACGTCACCACAACTATAAAGGGAGGATGAAGACAAAACTGACGGAATTACTCAAAGTCAACCAACACACTTGTGTCCCTGATGTAGCTCTCTTAGAAGTAAAAAAGGCTACGTACATTTCAAAAAAGAGAGCTCGAGAAGAAGACACTCCAACCCCAGACATTTACAGGGAAGAGTTCTAAAAACTATTTACAAAAGGACTCGATTTTGTAAGTGAAATTCCTTTGTATGCCTCACGTAAGTCTACATTTTGTCGTTCAAGACATTTACAAACTGGTGTCGGACCAGAACCAGCGTCGTCTATTGAAATAGATATCCCACTGGAAATGTTGACATTAGAAGATGGTCAAAGGTTTTTGTGTTTTGACGACACTGAAGAAAGAGAAAGAATTTTATGTTTTTCGACTTCGAAAGCAAAGGAAACGTTAGCAACAAAAACAGATTTTTTTGACGACGGTACATTTAAGAGCTCCTCCAAACAGTTTACACAAATATATACCATGCATGTTGATATGGACAGCACTGACGACGAAACAAGAATTGTTCCTGTGTTGTATGCGCTTCTACCAAACAAAAAAATGAAAACGTATAGAAGGCTGTTTACAATACTGACAAAAAAACTAGGCGGATGGAAACCAACTACAGTGACGCTTGATTTTGAAGATGATGTTATTCAAGCTCTCAAAACTGTTTTCCCAGATGTTAGACTGCATGGATGCAACTACCATTTTAATCAGTCGCTTTGGAGGAACATTCAGTCGATCGGACTGACAACACAATACATTAACGACGATAACGTTAGACTTCATTTAAGAATGTGTCCTGCATTGGCATACTTACCTAAATAGAAGACGGGTGGCTAATTATTCAATCTGATTCTCCGGAAGATGAAAATTTGACAAAATTTTATGATTACTTCGTTAACGAATGTCTAGAAAATCCAGTGATTAGCATGAATATGTGGAACTGCCATGGCCTCCGACACCGAACAAATAATGCCGTGGAAGGATGGAACAACCGGTTAAACAGAATGTTAAAGAAACCTCATCCAAACATATACATTCTCATAAAAAATTTAAGAAAAGAAGCAGAATATTTCGATTTCATATTAAATAGAATGGACTTAAACCTAGAAAATAAGAAACGAAAGAAAATGTATATTCAACTGGATAATAGGATAAAGAGTGCAACAGAACTATTGCAGCGCTCTTGTGATATAAAATCATTTTTGGTGTCCGTGGCAAATATTAAAAAATTTCACTAAAAAAAACATTAAAATAAAAAAAATGACAAAAAAAAACAAAGATAAAAAATAGCTAAAAAAAAGAAAAAAAAACAAAAAAAATTAAACATACCTATGATTCATCATAGCCAGTCCTAAGCCTGGATAAAATGTGAAGAATTTTTTTAAATGTTTGTACTTAACTAATACACATTAAATATAAAAAGACATGAAAGCATCTTAGGGAAGGAACTCCCATTTTTAAATTTATAATACTTTTTAACATTTGACACAAACAGTAAGGTAGCCAATTTATATAGAAATAATCAACAATTCCCTAATATTTTATTTATGTGACACTAAGGTTTATTAAATCAACTATCTTCATTTTTTTTAATTAGTGCACATAATCTCACTAAACTCTCAAAAGAAGTAATTTTTTTATATCAAAATACTTTTTGCCGTAATAAACTTATTAGTAAGCATTTTCTCCTCTTATCAACGTCTATGGTAAATATTATTTAAATCTTACAAAAATTTGGTTATAGAATTATTCATGTGATAGTGGTAGAAAAAGGTAAAAATATTTGTTTATTAGGCAATGACCGCACATGCAACGATAAAATCAACATATTTTTGTATGACTGCAAATGCAACGATAATAACCGTGATCGCAAATGCTACGACCGCATCTGCAACGACACCCGTAAAAATAGTCGATTTGGAATTTGACGAATATGAACCTATTTTTCATTAGCTATAACTCTGCTTCTGCTAGGTATAATGACCTAATATATACACCATGTTTTTCACTTTTTACCGTGCTATATTTTTGATAAGAATTTTTTTTCGTCCAAATACTTACTTTTTGAGTTATTTGCGAAAAATCGTCTGAAAACATGGTTATTTTGTAAAAAAAACACTTATTTCATTCGCAAATAACTCGAAAAGTATTAACTTGGTGAAAAAACTTTATAGAACAAAAGTTGCTTAGAATTAGTCATTTTATCCATTTCGGACTTATTTGAAACATATATTTTTCATCAACAAAAGGGGGTGAAAATCACCCCTAGGGCAAAAGCACACATCGGCACAATATCACTTCTTTTCTTTGACTTGTTAGCTATGTGTCTGCCAAAATTTCATGTCAATCCAAGCGGTTCTTTAAAATTTAGAGGTCTTGCAATATTTTACTTTTACTACCTTTTAGCTCGAAAAACTTCACCCAGCGATGCTCCAATTTCGCTAACCCCTCTGAAAAATACGTTTTCTACAGGTCTGCAAAGCAGGCTCCCTCAAAAGTAACCATGAAACTCGTCCGATGCCACCATGAAATTCTTCCGATTTTAATTTTGTTCATTTTAATCAAATGTCTATTATCGGTATTTATAATATTATCATGTCATAGAGATAAATGCATTAAAAAATCATTAGAAAAACCTAGGTTTTGTTTAAATTTTATTGTTTACTTTGGCCAGGTAAAATTAATCTTCATTGTTCTTTGTTTGTAATCTTCATTGTTAATATGCATGGCGCTAGTTGTCGCAAATTACTTCTAAGTATTAATTTGTTGTTTTAAACTATTCTTGTTTTGATGGAGGTAGTATACAGGTAAATTGAAGTGAATAAAATGCCGAATTTTCCTAAAAGAAATGTCTAATAATTCTTTGTTTATAACATATTATGTGCGTACCTACAATCAAATGTTCATATTTTTATAATGTGTGTACCACTTATTTCATGAAATTTGTCCTAATTTATACTATTATATTATTTCGGACGAATTTCATTACAATTTGTTAAGAAGAGGCGGACGAGTTTCATGGTCATCAAATGAAGAATTTATTTGGGTGAAGTCGAGTTCGCTCCGCTTCGTTCAGGTATATTTTAGAAGGGTACGAATTGGCTCCCGCATGAATGCGGGTAGGCTCTCATATAATCGCGGAAACATTAGACATTGTTGCCAAATCGTGTAATATTTATACTGCTTAGGAAATTTACATAGTGATATAGACTTTTTATAGGAAAATTATACTTTTAGACAAATACTTTTAGAGTTTGTTTTAGTTCAACATTGGCATATGTGGCAATTTTAACACAAATTATCGGTGTCGGCCGGTATGCGCTCGACCGTTTTGCGCTCTTACCTGAAATCGGCCGGTTTGCGCTCTACACTCTAATACCCGAAAGTTAAGTTAGGACCGAAGGGTTAGGTCTTCCTCCTTTCCCATAGATATTTCTAGGAAGGTACCTGTTTCTAACAAAGAGAAAAAATTTGAAAGAAGTGACAACGCTGGGTGATATTTTCGACATGTTTAGGTAAAATAAATTTTGTCTATGGGAGCCAATTCGGACTCTACTTTTTTTAGTTCAGGTAAAATTCTTACCATTGGGAGCGAACTCGACCCCGTCCATTTATTTACCTGACCCGAAGGTTTAACTTAGCCGGATGAATTTCATTGCAACCGGACCAATTTCATTGGGCCTCTTCCACGATGGTGATGAACTTCTTATTCTACTTCAATTTCTATCTAACGAGTGACCTTTTTAAATTCCAAACAAAGAAGCCGCACAGGGCCAAATCTGGAGGATACGGTGGATGGGACAGTAGTTCGTAGCCCAAATCGACTGGTTTAGTCATGGAGACTGCGGAGGCGTAAGCCGGTGCGTTGTCATGGTGGAAAAGCAATTTTATTCCTCCAATTGGGGCTATTTTTTCTACAAATCGGCCTCGAATCGACTCAATAATGCAGCATAGTAAAGCTGATACAGATTATACTTTGTGGATTCCAGAAAACGGGGGTCATTATCTTTCTGAACGATAGGATAGTCTTCGCTTTCTTCGGATCACGTTCACGAGGTGACGTCCGGTGAATCTACGTTTCATCGTCGGTTGTGAAGCAACGTAAAAACTCATTCAGATTACGCTTAATGTGCGAAAACGTGCTTTCTCATGCCCAAAATTGCATGCAGGATATGACTCACGTGATCTATTGAGATGCCTTCTATCTCAGCTATCTCGCGAACCTTCAGTAAACGGTCTGCTCATAGGCGATTATGGATTTTTTCACGTTATCCACCGTGGTAGCCATTTTTCTGGCACCTGGACTTAACTTATTAAAAATCGACTTTTTGTCTATCGCCAGCGAAGAACAAAAGTTACTGTTCATAGCATTCAAGCACTCTTTGATTTCACTGTGAGGTTTCCCTTCCAAAACCAAGAATAGAAACACGGGCCGATGTTGCTCTTTTTAAACGCTTTCTTTAGTTCAATCGTTTGTGTCAAATCTTTAGACGTTAATTTGACTGCCTTTTCTTCAATGCAAATGAATAAAAATTTGCAGACATATGCATTCGCGGGAACAATACCGGAATAGTCAATAAAACCATTTCTGTATGTTTATTAATTGTTTAAATAAATAAACGATTTTAATGGAAAATGCTTTAATTCTCTTGTTTTTCACGATGTAAAAACTTAAAAAATCTACGGATTGTAGCTAATTATATGAACTATACATAATTTAGCTACATTAATTGTTTACATTTTACCTCATAAATAAATAATAAAGTTTCAAATTTTGACTACTTTTCATGCTTGTACATCATGTTTATAAACATCCTAAGCGGCGACGATTTTTAACGCTCATATCTTTGTTTATATAAACATCGGCGCTTATTCGTGTAAAATTTCAATACGATACGAAACAAAACTTCAACCAAAACTCGATTTAAAAAAAGAATTTGTGTACTTTGTACGCACGTAAGAAGTTATACTTCTATTATTATGATTTCAACGAAACTAATATACCTAACAAGTTATTTGTATTTTATTTAAATATTAAACTAACTTTCTTTACCTACCACTTTTAAATTTTTTTTATTAAAACGATACCAAAAATTAAAAAATATATATGAATCGTCCGGGATTTGAACCCGGGACCTCTTGATCTCCGGTCACACGCTCTACCACTGAGCTATATCCCTTTTGCTTTGACAGGTTACAAGATTTCTCATACATACCGACAAATTTAATACAAAATACTTTAAATATACTTACTATTATTATAAAATATCTTATTCCCGAGGAAGACAAATCCAAAGACACAAAAATTATAATAAATAATACATTTACTAAAAACAATAATATATTCTTTTCATACCTTTTCTTGCACTGATATATTTGAGGGGTCCGGCAGTAAAAAATGGTAAGTGGCAGTAAAGAAGTTTTGAGTTTTGCAGTGTTGAATTTTGAAAAAAATATTCTTATATTTTTTATTAAAAGCATATATGAAGCATGTTAAAACTAGCTGAATATGTTGTTAATACGTAGGCAAAATATGGAAAACCAAATATTTTTTTATAATGATTAATTAGAGAAAAGTATGAAAATATGAACTACAACTTAACATTGTTTACCTAAAATATTTGAAATAGTTTAACGTAACGTGTTAAGTGGTGTTGACTTAACATAATTTGGTAGGTACTAGGAATTCATTTTAAATTTAGATACCATTTGTGGTAAACAGCTGGAATCAATTCCCAAAATGATTTTACATCTTTCAGGTTTTCTAAAACGTTTATATAAAAATAATAATATAGCTCTGGAGAGAATTTATTTTCATGTTTGCAAGTAAAAAATGTTAAGTTTTTATGCAAAATGAACGTGGGTGTAAACAATGTTAAGTACATCCCTTACCATTTTTTACTTGCGAATATTTATTCTAAGAATATAAAGAAATTCTCTTCTTTACAGAAACTTGACTTCACTAAATACTTGAAATTCAGGATCTTTATCTGAGTTGCAATCATCGTAGCTCTCAGAATTGTCACTTTTAACAGAAAAAAAGCCATTTAGATTTGAACAACCTGCATTATCATGGACACATAACAATATTTTCATGCTTATGCATGTCCCTTACCAAATTTTAAGAAATTAATCCTGACTCCATCTATTATTAGGAGAATAACTTAAGTAAAATTTTCTGCTTTGCCATGTCCCTTGCCATCTTTTACATACTATTTCGCGAAAAATCAAAATTTGTCCCTTACCATTGTTTACTACCGAGCCCCTCATTTATACATAACTCAAAAGATTTAGCAACTAAACGCCATACTGTCTGTGTGCGCATGCGCGCAGTATTATGAAATTTTACTCTTAATCGCGCCTAAAGAAGTATAACTTAAAAAAAAAAGTGTTTTTAACGTAGTCTTGGAAAAACCACCGTTAGAGACGTTTCGTGCTACAATTAACATTAGAATTTGTTTTGGCGCACTAATTCAGTTTGTTACGAACCCTTAAACATATTAAACAGTCATTTATGTGACCTATGTGCTGTGAATATTATAGAATGAAGAAATTACAGAAAATGTACAATGTATCTATCAAATGTTGAAATAAATGCAAAAAATATGTTATCATTTATATCCTTTTTTAAACATAATGATATATTTTAATGTTTGAAAAGTGTAAGACAAAAAGTAAAAAATAAAAAATATGAAAAAAAAATTTTAAGAAACGCTTTTCTTTAGTTACGAGTGACTAAAATTGAAAATACAAAAAAATCAACCAAAAAGCAAAAAAAATATTCAAACTCAAAGGATTATTCGAAAAAAAACTGTTAGATAGATTAAATATACAAAAATCTCACACATTCGTTAAAAAATTGAAAAAATCTAACACGTTCGTTAAAGAAAAGCGTGGGGCGCGTCATTATCGAATAAACGGTTTGAGGATAGATTGACACTTTTTTACTTTTCGCGCCCCACGCTTTTCTTTAACGAATGTGTTAGATTTTTTCAATTTTTTAACGAATGTTTGAGATTTTTGTATGTTTAATCTATCTAACAGTTTTTTTTTCGAATAGTCCTTCGAGTTTGAATTTTTTAAGTTATACTTCTTTAGGCGCGATTAAGAGTAAAATTTCATAATTCTGCGCACATCCGCACACAGACAGTATGTACTTAGTTGCAATGAATTGTTCAGAATTAAAAAACGGCTCCGAACTTTGAAGAGGAAACAGATAAGAGGTAGAGCATTGGACTAGAGATCGAGAGGTCGCGGGTTCAAATCCCGGACGATTCGCGTTTTTTTTTGGCAGTTTTAATAAAAATTTTTTGAAAGTGGTAGGTAAGAAAGTTAGTTGAATGTTTAAATAAAATGCAAATATAAACAGTTAAGTATATTTTTTATTTCGTTGAAATTATATAATAGAAGTATAACTTCTTACGTGCGTACAAAGTACACACACATTCTTTTTTTTTTTTTTACTTTTTAGTTGATTTTTTTTATGTTTGTAAAATCTCCTGACACGCTCGCTTTCAAAACGTGGTCAAAACAAAATTACGAGACTGATTCGACTGTGATTTGACATAGGCCATCTACAAGAATGTATTATACGATAGTAGATTTCTCGGCTACTATAGGCTAAATACTTATCGAACCACCCTCGTAGAACAGAGTTTAAAAAACAAATTATAAAGTTGATACTTAGAACTGCAAAGCTAAGTCTTGAGCGATGAAATACAAGAATATATTATAATGAAGTTATATTAGGCTTGGGTCGGATTTAACTCTATTGTAAAATAAAGAAGATATTTTATATAGTCCAGGGCGCATCTGTTTTGAGATGGACGTTGAGAGGTAACTCAAATTTTTTTGCAGAAATTGCTTGAAAATAACTTGAATAATAATATTTAAGTTATCCTTCCTCTTAAAAAGGTCCGGAATATTGTTTAAATAATCAAAATGTCAAAATATGAAGGAAAAATTCGATTTTTTTTTAAGTTTTTTGATTATAACTTTAAAACTATTCATTTCCGAGAAAAGTTGTACTGACATAAAAGTTGCATAATTAAATTTCCTATAATATACAATTGGTTAAAAATTTAAAAAATAGTCACCCTTGATGCAAAATAGCAATACTTGCGAAAAAACCATACAAAAACAAGTATTCGCATTTTACGTTTTTCAACCATTTATGCTACACTTAGGACCTTTATATTTTACTCAGAAAAACTTTATGATATAGTAAAACAACACTGTAAATTTCATTAAGACCGATTCAATAGATTTTGCAAAATAAATTTTGCAATCCAGCTTTTGCAAAAAAAATTCATTTTTTCAAAATGTTGCATGACTGAAAATAAAGCAGACAGCAAGTTGAATTTTTTTTTGCTTATAGAAGTGTACTGTACCTTTCATTTGCAATTTGCAAAATTAAAATCGATTAATTACCACGGCGTCAGGAAATTTTTAAAATAAACATTAATTTTTGGTGCTACGCGCAGGACAGCTGTGTTCGATTCACACAAGTTGATTTCCACCAAAATGTCTTCCAATCTTTATCTAATATATTATTTTCTTACTCTATATTTTGTTGTATTTTAATATTTTAATTCCACAAAAATCAAACTAATTTTATTATTGTTTGTGAAATATTTTTTAAACAATTGCATATGTTTAAAAATAATAAACTTTTATTCTCTAAGTTAAAATATATGAACAAAGAAAATTTTTGCTGAAAAAAGTGTTATTTCAAAGGATGTGTTTTTATTTTGCAATAAACAAATTTAATTATATATAACGAAATGTAATAAAAATTAAAATGTATCAATCATTATCAAAGGTCATTGGAATACCCAATCAGAACAAATTATCCGCTGTCCTGCGCGTAGCACCAATAATTAATGTTTACTTAAAAAAATCCTGACGCCGTGGTAGTTAATCGATTTTAGTTTTGCAAATTGCAAATGAAAGGTACAGTAAACTTCTATAAGCAAAAAAAATTCAACTTGCTATCTGCTTTATTTTCATTCCTGTAACATTTTGAAAAAATGAATTTTTTTGCGAAAGCTGCATTGCAAAATTTATTTTGCAAAATCGGTTGAACCGATCTTAATGGAATTTACAGTATTATTTTGCTGCATCATAAAGTTTTTCTGGGTGAAATATGAAGGTCTTAGGTGTAACATAAATGGTTGAAAAACCTTAAATTGCAAATACTTGTTTTTGTATGGTTTTTTCGCAATTATTGCTATTTTGCTATTAAAAAAAATTTATTTTTTCAAAATGTTGCATGAAAATAAAGCAGACAGCAAGTTGAATTTTTTTTGCTTATAGAAGTGTACTGTACCTTTCATTTGCAATTTGCAAAATTAAAACCGATTAATTACCACGGCGTCAGGAAATTTTTTAAATAAACATTAATTTTTGGTGCTACGCGCAGGACAGCGGTGTTCGATTCACAAAAGTTGATTTCCACCAAAATTTCTTCCAATCTTTATCTAATATATTATTTTCTTACTCTATATTTTGTTGTATTTTAATATTTTAATTCCACAAAAATCAAACTAATTTTATTATTGTTTGTGAAATATTGTTTAAACAATTGCATATGATATGTTTAAAAATAATAAACTTTTATTCTCTAAGTTAAAATATATGAACAAAGAAAGTTTTTGCTGAAAAAAGTGTTATTTCAAAGGATAGAGTATGTGTTTTTATTTTGCAATAAACAAATTTAATCATTTATATCGAAATGTAATAAAAATTAAAATGTATCAATCATTATCAAAGGTCATTGGAATGCCCAATCAGAACAAATTATCCGCTGTCCTGCGCGTAGCACCAATAATTAATGTTTATTTAAAAAAATCCTGACGCCGTGATAGTTAATCGATTTTAGTTTTGCAAATTGCAAATGAAAGGTACAGTAAACTTCTATAAGCAAAAAAAAATTCAACTTGCTATCCGCTTTATTTTCATTCCTGTAACATTTTGAAAAAATGAATTTTTTTTGCGAAAGCTGGATTGCAAAATTTATTTTGAAAAATCGGTTGAACCGATCTTAATGAAATTTACAGTATTATTTTGCTGCATCATAAAGTTTTTCTGAGTGAAATACGAAGGTCTTAGGTCTAGCATAAATGGTTAAAAAACCTTAAATTGCAAATACTTGTTTTTGTATGGTTTTTTCGCAATTATTGCTATTTTGCAACAAGAGTGACTATTTTTTAAATTTATAATCAACTTTATATTGTAGGAAATTTAATTACGCAACTTTTATGTCAGTACAACTTTTCTCAGAAATGAATACTTTTTAAGTTATAATCAAAAAACGAAGAAAATAATCGAATTTTTCCTTCAGTTTTTGACATTTTGATTATTTAAACAATGTTCCGGACCTTTTTGAGAGGAAGGATAACTCAAATATTATTATATGAGTTATTTTCCAGCAATTTCTGCAAAAAAATTTGAGTCACCTCTCAACGTCCAAATGTACTAATATTTTTACAGATGCGCCCTGGTCTAATAAAAAATTATATAAAAGTTAAAAAGTTTTTCATATGAAGCATTTTCCCTTCTCTCAAATTGATTTTGTAGTTGACACCTTGACGCACCTGTATAAAACTTTTTCCATATCAGCTGCAAAAATCAACATGCGAGATCCATATCCATGCCACTTTTAGCCCCTGCCTGCGTCTATCGCCAGCCAGCGTGATTGTCTGACAATTTTGTTAACGTTAACTGGAGAAAACCTTTAACCTTTTAGGATTCTTTTAAAGTTGTTGCGAATATGCCAGACGTATTGATTTGATAAAAATACCAAACTTGAGGATTCTTTCAAATGTTTATTATTTTTAAACATGACTATGTTATTAGTTAAAACAAAACAGACAATAATAAAAAAATGTATAAAATACGTAAAATTCGAAAATAGTGAAAATCGTAATTTTCAAAAAGCACCATTTTGAAGCTTTTCAATGTTCTAAATATAACTCTATAATAGTCCAGTAGTCTAGTCTATAATAACTAAAAAAATTATTAGGTACAGGATTCTATATCTCTGTATCTGTAGAGTAGAGGGGCGAGTCAAGTCCCACAGCACTTAAGCCACAATTGACCCATTGTGCATCCTCCCAGGGGATTGTCGTTATTAGTTCATTATCCATAATGCCATTTCCAGGAAGGCGGAAAAATCACCAGGGGACACCTCTCATATGTCGGCAGGTGTACGCCAAGGCACGCCGAACACATACTCTCGTATTGACGATAACTCCGGAAATTCACATAGAATATGCTCGACCGTTTCGTCATCTCCTTCACACTTCCTGCACAGAGGTGTGTCTACTAGCCCCAGTATGTGGAGGTGTTTTCTTAGTTAACAATGGCCAGTTAAAAACCCAACTGTCAAGCGTAGGTTTTTCCTGGTCATTTTTAAGTACATTTCTGATTCTGACTTGGCCTGCTGCCTTCCTAGCTAGCTGGTCAGCAATGCGGTTTTCTTTATTTACGTTGTGTCCTTTAACCTACCTCAGGCTGATGATGTTACCATCCGAAGCTTGGGTTAGTGACTCAAGACACTCCATTACCTACTATCCATGATATGACACGGGATCTCTTCAGGGTTAGTAGCGCTTATCTGCTGTCTGTGTAGATTATTATGGTTTTACCGGCTATACATTTCCGGATTATCTCTTATGCGGCTATGGAGATACCAGCCAGTTCAGTCTGAACTACGCTGGCATTTTTGCCCATACCCAATTGTATACTAAGTTTCTGTGATCTGGAGTATATCCTGCATCCTGAGCCTTCTTCCATTTTGGAGCCGTCGGTATAGATGCAATATGCATCTGCTAAATACGTTTGACTTCCTATGTCTTGTTTCGATTTTGAAGGGTTTGTCAAATCCAAACGTAGGTTTAATTGTGTCGCATCCCAGGCCTGCATGTTGCTGGGAAATTACCTCCAGCTCACCCCGCCAGAAACGACATCTCAATTGTCCCATTCCTACATAATGGTTTGCACCCGCTAAACGAAATCTCATCAGCGCCACCTCTTTGACATAATATGACTAAATGGGTGATGCCAATGAGCAGGTCTATGAAAGCAGTTGGTGTTGTTTTCATGGTACCTATTATATTTAGGCAAGCCATCTGCACGCACCTGTAGCACTTTTGATACTCAAGCAATAGCTCTGTAAATTAGCATTGGTCTAATGACGTTAGTGTAGTTCCAGGCGATCACCCTGTGCGAAAGGCCCCAAGTGCGTCCGACCGTTCGTCGACACTGTTCATAGGCAATGTATGCTCTGCTACCTGGTATCCAGGTACCTGGATTAATTCAGGCTATGAGGGGCACACCTACAGCAGCAATGGAGGTACTACTGGATCTCCCTCCTTTACATATAACAAGAGGTGAGGCGATAATGGGATATTATAGACTACGAGAAAACCTGAGCAACGTACCAGTTAAATCAGGACATAGTAGAATAACGAATGAAACTAATGATGCCGAATTGATGATGATTTCTGACCATACGACATCCAGGTACAAGCCTGAATTACCTTTTCAAGTGGAAATTTGCCCACGAGACGAATCGGACAGAGGAACTCTCGACCCAGATTGCAGGGTTACACCTGGTATACGGACGGGTCTAAAAATGCAGAAGGTTCGGGCGTAGGAATATTTTGCAGTGGTCGAAATTTTACCATTTCTATTCCACTGGGAGAATGTACCTCCGTACTTCAGGAAGAGATTTTTGCAATCTTGCAGTGTGCAAGAGAAAACAACCTGAGGGTCTTCGAACTGCAGCGGGTTAACATATGCAGAGAAAGCCAAGCAGCCATTGGGGCTCTTATAAGCCCTAAGGTGAACTCTAGCTAGTGTGGGAATATCTATAAGAACTTGACAGACTGGAGCAACATAACAGTGTTATACTGGTATAGGATCCAGGTCATAGGGTCATAGACGGCAACGATAGGGTTGATGCACTTGTGTCAGGAGAGCATTAGCAACAAAATACCTGAGTCCAGAACCGGCCGTGGGAGTGCCAAAAAGCACCGTCCGCGAACGTAAAAAATCCGAAGCCAAAACAACTCACACTAGGAGGGCACACCCGGTCGTACACATGGCAAGTTGTATATCGGACAGACATATGCTAGTAGGACTGGATTACTGCTGAAAACAAGCAGGAATCAGCTCAGAGTCATAACAGGTTTCCTCACTTGGCATGCGCAAATTAGGGGGTACCTGTATACAATGGGGTTGTTTCATGGAGACATAAGCTGCAGATTCTGTAACAGAGAACCTGAAACAGTCAACCATATCTTGCATGACTGTGAGGCATTGGATCGGAGGCGGCAAATACTTTTCGGAGACATCGAAGTGACTCCAAATATATATGGCACCCACCCACTAGACCTGTATAAGCTGGTACAGTGATCCAGAATTCTAGAATGGGTTTCATAAAGAAATGAAAGATGTACAATAAGCCAAGTGGCTGCAGTACGACCGGTTGACAACAGACGGCATCCACGGGAAAAAACCTGGATTATTCATTGTCCTAAACATGGTCTATTTTTTGCTTATTTCCCTGTAGTAAATATCTACTATAATAGAGTAAAACCGAACGCAATCAAAATAAATCAAATAAAATAGTGTCTATAATGAATCACGACATTTATGTGTACCTACTTCTTTTAATTTTTGATTCGTATTTTTATAAACCCAAATCAAAACAGATTTGGACCCACTCGAACAATAAACTAGTTAAATTAACATTTATGTGCTCGTAAATGTCAGGCAAGTTCCCTTAAATGTTTTATATCTGTCATAAAAAATAGATTGATAACACGCAAAACAATTTAATTTGAATACCAAGTTAAATATTTAAACCTTTTGTGTGGCTATGAAGTGGATAAAATATGCTTTTTAGTTGAATTGGTGACCTTAACGGCATATTTGCAATGATAATTAAACCTGACGGATATAGCCTGGGATGTTAGAATAGGGAACTTGCCCACTTTTTTTATTACATAATAATGTTTACTTTTGATTAAAAATGAGATTTCCAAAATTTCACGCTTCAAAAACTCATAATAACTTATAAATACAAATTTAAAATCTTCTGCAATATTGAAATAGTTCAAACGACCCGTGACGTCACAAAGTTTTACTATATGGTTATATTTATGGTTATATTTAGGTATATTCTTCTTCTCTTAATTTAGTTTATTGGCCTCCACTTACTTGGGTATTTGGTCAGCTCATCGTCTAATAATATATACCAGTTTGTTAAGATTGAAGTTTGATACAGTTTTTGAAGCAAAGGAAAGAAGGTTTACTATGGAAAATAAAACTATTTTGTAAAAGTACAAGTTTTCTATTAATAGTTCAAATGATCAAAAACACTTGTGGCGTCACATAACTGTATTTTCTACTGACGTTTATAATGTCTAATTTAAAATTATATACAATTATGTTTACTTTGTTGGTGCAGAATGTAAACATTAACCATATGACGTCAAGACGGGTTTTGGGCTAGCTGCTTTAATTTGAATTTAGAATCGTCTTTAAGTGCCAAACGGAACACAAAAACAACTTTTTTATCTTTGATACATGTTTTAAATTATGTTCTGTTGTGATTTATAACACTTTTTTCGAATTTAAAATTTTATGCAAGTTCCCTATTGATGGAGTAGATTTGATAGTATAATAAAAATGCACATGAAAGTTTGAAGCATGAGAATATAGAAACCCATTTGTGCTTTGTTGACTACTCCTAGGCCTTTGATAACGTAAAATGCGATAAAATGCGGCATATACTTAGAGAAATGGATACGCCAGAACATCTAATCTATGTATTTATTATAAGAATTGTATGCAAACAATACCACTAATACATGAGTTATTAATATGGTTTCGAAAAACATCAAATTGAAATCTGAGGGTAAGCAGGGATGTATAATATCCCTCATCTTCTTCTTTGAACCAACATCTTCATTGGAAGTGTGCGAAACCCACGATATCTTTAGGATTCGTCGATACCACCACAATTCGAATGTTTCTGATTTGTTGTTTTTAACGTCCATGTCTTACAACCATACAATAGGATAGACCATACATAATCTTCTTGCGAATATTCATCGACAGGTTTCTGTTAGATAAAACTGATTTCCAGTAATTCGTGTAGTAGTTCCACTAGTGATAGCTGTATTAATTTTTACGATTTAATGTAAATACATAATAAGTACTATTTCATTTTTTAAATACAATTATATACAATAAATAAAATAAAATGTAATTTAATTTTAAATAAACGTTATTTTCATTGTTTATTAACTTAAAAATTAGTGGAGTTGTTTAAAAAATTTCGTAAGCATCTTATTAACAGATTTCACTGATTCAAATTGTATGTGAAAGCCAGAATGCCCTATTATTTTTTAAAATAATTTTCAACTTTTTAAAACAAATTTTATTGGCTCTGCATAACTTTGAAAATTAGTAAAATTTAGATTACAAAATTATTTTGCAAAAACTGTTTGAATGATTGCGCTGAAATTTTGGGATTTATATCCTTTGTGTTTTTAGTGATTTTTGCTAAATGTCTAATAGTAATAATAATTTTTTTCTTGTGGTAATTTGAATTACAAAACTTTTTGTCTCTACAATTTTTTTAAATTTAGTGCTGCTGAGATATACTCGGCAAAAACTTTTTGTCCTTACAAATTTTTCAAATGCACATCTGCCGATATTATATAGGGTGAGGCAGATAACTGGCCTATTAGAAATATCTCGTGAATTAAAGGCAACAGAATCATGAAAATTGGAATAAAGGGGTTTTGAGGGATGATCTATTAAATGAAAATATTTTCGTCTCTTTGCAACTTCCGGTTATACCGGAAGTTGCTTATAACTTAGTTTTTTTAAATGGGACACCCTGTATATTTTTACATTTTTGGATTCTCCTCAATATCTTCTTTCTTAAAATATGAGATTTTGTAATATTATACAGGTCATTTTAAAAGATATTTACGTTTTTTTATTAATTTCGTAGCAACATTCACACCCTGTAGAATTGTAATAGTTTGACATTAAAAACTCTGCTTACGTTCAAGTGAATTTTAATATAGTCTATTATTGTTTAGAATCATTAGTATAGCTAATTTTGAAATTTTAGTATACAGGGTTGGTCGAAGCTCAAAATGAATATTTTCTGAGTTTTCTTAAATAGAACACCCTGTATTTTAGTATTGTAATGAAATGATATTTCATAGTACTTTTTTATTTTATAAGTATTCCCTATACCTAACTGCTTTAATTTGTGAGTTATTGGTGATTCAAGCTAAACATTAATTGCAACAAAAAATACGTAAAATTTTATTAGGTTGGCCGTGAAAATATTCAATCACAAATAATTTTTCTGAAATAAATACATATTAATCCAGACTGATCCTTAAAATTACCAATAATGGTTTAGCTATCAAAATACCTATGTAGTTAAAATTGTTGGTGCGACTAACAATTAAGCACAAATTAAAGCAGTTAGGTATAGGGAATGCTTAAGAAATAAAAAAGTACCATAAAATATCATTTCATTACAATACTAAAATACAGGGTGTTCCATTTAAGAAAACTCAGAAAATACTCATTCCGAGTTTCGACCAACCCTGTATACTAAAATTAAAAATTTAGCTATACTAATGATTCTTAACATTAGTTGACTATATTAAAAATCATTTGAATGTAAGTAGAGTTTTGGTTGTCAAACTACTACAATTCTACAGGGTGTGAATATTGCTACGAAATTAATAAAAAAACGTAATTATCTTTTAAAATACCCTGTATAACATTACAAATCCTCATATTTTAAGAAAGAAGACATCGCAGAGAATCCAAAAATGTAAAAATATACAGGGTGTCCCATTTAAAAAAACGAAGTTATAAGCAACTTCCGGTATAACCGGAAGTTGCAAAGAGATGAAAATATTTTCATTTAATAGATCATCCTTCAAAACCCCTGTATTCAAATTTTCATGATTCTGTTGCCTTTAGTTCTCCAGAAATTTCTAATAGGCCAGTTATCTGCCTCACCCTGTATAGTAACGAAAACTATAAAAAAAATGAACTTTTTCTAATATTTTTTACATATTATTTAATAAACAATTTTTCCTCCTTTTGAAGGGTTTGTTTAGTGAAATTATCATTGCTAACAATATTTCGAAGCGATTACAGCAACAAATAGGTCCATATACGATTTACCTAACTCCAATCAGATACCGCTTGGTCTAATAGAAAATTTGGAAGAAATGAAAATTATCATCAAGAAAAAAAATATTTTAACAAACTTTTATGGATTATTTTGTTGTATCCCTTAATGCAGTTTATATTTGTCTATAATATATTAATAATAAAACAATTTGATATAGGTATACTAAATAGTAAAATATCACTTTCTTCCAGGTTTGGATATTCGGGGACGTCTGGTGTCAAGTCTGGCTGGCCGTCGACGTTTGGATGTGTACGGCGTCCATCCTGAATTTGTGTGCGATATCTCTTGATCGTTATGTGGCGGTGACCAGGCCGATAGCTTATCCCAGTATTATGTCACATTCAAGGGCGAAAGCCCTGATAGCCGGACTCTGGATACTCAGCTTCGTGATCTGTTTCCCGCCTTTGGTCGGTTGGAGGGACCGAAAGGTAAGAGATTTTTTTTTAATATTTTTTATCTTTGATGTTACCTGTTATAAAAAATACCAAAAGTATTTCTTTCGAAATTGAGGACTTCACTAATTATATAGTCTTATATTTACCTATATACCAAAAAGTCTGTAAAAATTATTTAAACTAAGATATACGGATATGGATGTCTAACCTGGTTATATTATTTATTAAAAAAATGTATTATTATATTTATTATTATACAGTGTGTCCACGATTGGGGTGCCCAAGAGGAAAAACTTTTTTATTTTCAATTTTAGCAAAAAATGTCATTCTTGATAAAAAGTTTTGCTTGATATAAAACCCCATAAAACGAAACAAAATTCAAGTTTTACAAATTCTGCTCAATTTTGTAGTCAATTTTATGTAAATCCCTATAAATTTTTGCACCAAGTTCGAAATCGTAACAATAATCTAGTGTTGCCAAGCCACAATGTAGCTTAGTAACTGTCAACTCTGATAAATAATTTGCTAATTGTCATTTTTTTTCGACAATGTTAATCGTTCAAAAAATAATTTATCTTGTGATAAATTTTATTGCTAAAATTATTGGATTAATAATTATGTAATTATTAAATAATTGGATGTTTCAAGGAGAACGACAAAGTCTGGTTTCATAAACCAAAGGAGCGAAAGGGATGTTCTCTCAAGTTATTATTGTTACAATTTCGAACAAGTGCAAAAATTTATAGGGATTTACATAAGATTGGCTACAAAATTAAGGATAATTTGAAAAATTTTAATTTTATTTTTTTATGGTGTTTTAGAACAAGCAAAACTTTTTATCAAGAATGACATTTTTCGCTAAAATTGAAAATAAAAAAGAATGTGTGTGTACTTTGTACGCACGTAAGAAGTTATACTTCTATTATATGATTTAAACGAAATTAATATACTTTTTATTTATATTTTGTTTAAATATTAAACTAATTTATACTTACTACTTCTCAAACATTTTTATTAGAACAGTGCCAAAAATTAAAATAATAAAAGAATAAAACACACACAAACACATTAAACAAGCCACAAATGATGTCTGAACATTAATTGTCGAAAATTTTTTTAACTAACCCTCCGTTACTCGCACACGGTGTGGGAGACCGGGCCTGTAAATAAATTTCTGTAACTCTGCTTGTAGTGGGGATTTTGAATGGCTACTTCGTATTCCTCTTCAGTGGTCAATCAACTGTGGGTAAAGTCAGTTCGCAGTGTAAAAAATAGTACTGTTCTTTTGTTATTACGCAACACGGTCCCGTACACCGTGTGCGAGTATTTGTGTACCAATTTTTGTGTTTGGATCACACATCGATATTTTTAATTAGTAAGGTAATTTAAGATCTTTTCCTTATTTTCAATGTTTATAGATTAGTTTATTTATATTTATATATATAAATATAAATATATAACTTACCCAGAACCATCAGAATGAGGTTTAGGGAGATATGTGGTTTACCAACAGAACAAGTACCAGTCGTAACACCAGGAACTTCAGATCGCTGTGCTGTTTGTGATTGGAAGAAAAATAGAAAAACAAAGTTTTACTGCCAAATATGCTCAAAATATCTGTGTTTGGAACACCATTGCTCCAATGAATGTGACACCATTGTGTATTTCATGTTTTAAAAACGGTAATTAATTTTTATAACTTTTTTTGTTACTACAATTACTCTTTATTTTTAATTTTTTTGTGTATTGAATTAAGATCTAAAGTTCTTAGTAAACAAATTTAACCATATTCAATTTTTTTTTCACTTCCAAAGTTTTTGTATATACATATAAATGGATAACAATGAAAATTATTAAATTTTTGATTAAAGTAATATAATGTGAACACAAACGCATATCTACAAAATTATATGATCATATATTCATTAAATAATTTAATCGTACACAATTTTGCAAAAAAAAATAATTTTAAAACACTGCTGACCCATATTTTTGGACCCGGTCTCCTGCACCGTGCGCGAGTATCCGATCACAAAAAGTTGGCGCGAGTAACGAAAGGTTAAATACGTATTTTTTGAAAATACAATTATATAATAAATATACTTACAATCATAAAATGTATTAAAAAAAAACAAAAAAGAAAGTTTCTATTGGGACTCGAACCAGCGCTGATAAGCGCGGTTGGTATTGGAATTCATTCGCCTTCAACGCTTAGCCACGTACACTATGTGTCATTGTTTACGAAGATCGACTAACTAAACGGATTAAGCTTGTGATATTTTGATATTTTGAAAATTGATCAAATTATTTTAATTTTGAATTGAAATGATTTAGAATTGAAAAATACAACAAAACATAGAGTAATAAAACAATATATTAGGTGAATATTGATAGAAATTTTGATGGTAATCAAATTATATAAAAAAAAGTATTACATACTATGTATTTTGGCAGATCAAATAGGTAGGTTTATACCCATGATACATTAACAATTATTACGTACCTGTTGCTTTTAAAAACTATTTAAAAGTCACTACAATATTATAAACTTTTTTGTTTCTGTCCTCACAACAATAAAACTAATATATTATACATTTGTTTACCTTTACCTGTACCTCCAAACCACAGCTGTCCTACAGCTGCCATATCGGATAATTTTTGACATGTCATTTGAACATCCAATCAGAACAAAGTTATAATGCGCATGCGCCGGGCTGATAGGTTTTAACATATAAAAATTCACCCTCTATCGCCGGTAAAGAAGTATAACTTCAAAAAGTTTTTCCTCTTGGGCACCCCAACCGTGGACACACTGTATACGGATTGTTCGTCCGCTATAACTTTTCCCATGCGTCACGATTTATTTTCAAACAAATTAAGTCAAAACATAAAGTAAAAAAACGTCGATGTGTGTATACATTTTGTATACTGTATACTATATTATATGTACTACACACATCGGCGTACGTTTCACTTTATGTTTTGACTTAATCTATTTGAAAATGAATCGTGACGCATGGGAAAAGTAATAGCGGACCAACTTATATTTACTATTACACTAAATAGTCCAGTGAGAGAGAGAGAAAGAGTAAAATATATACTACCACATAGTACTTTAATTATACTACGTTATAAAATTATCACTACACTTTATAAGAAACTATACTACTTTATAAGATTATAGAGCTAAAAATGTCTTCGCATCTTCGGACTTCTTCTGTAAATGAAACATTTTCTTGTTCTTATCTAATTTTTCTCGTAACTGTTTGTAGACAATCTATTCAGACCTCTTCCTCAGCACCACATCTCAAAGGTCTACATTCGTTTTTGATGCCTCAGTTACTGTCCCAGAGTCTACTTCATAAGAACAACCGAAAGTTTATGGCACCGAATAAATCGAGTCTTGGTTTTTATTAGCAAATCATGGATCTTGAAAATTTTGTTTATTTTGCAAAAGGCTGCTCTAGCCTCTTACGAAGAACTAGGCTACAGGTAAAGGGAACTTATGCTCGTCTGAAAAGAAGAACTGTAGCAAAAAGTGTTTTCTTTGGCAGGTTGGCTACTACATTTGCAAACTCTTGTCTGTCTTCAGCTGTTTTTATTAACTATTTAAAATTTAGCCCTATCCATTGTCGGATGTTTCTTAATGTACGATTCCGACAACGACTGCAGGTCGAACGAAAGATTTTAGAACAATTAGGTGGAGCTCGATAGTGAAAACAATAGTTTTCTAAATTCTTCCGGTGGTAAATAAGTGTTTATAGTGGTAAATCCATTGCCTAAAAAGCAAAATAATTTGGCAGAAATTAATACACAGTGATGAGTGCGCTAGTAACCAGCAAAATAACGTAAAAGATGACAACCATATTAAGTTGTGAGATAAAAAGAGATGACACTAGTAAAGGTGGGAAATTTAACTATAGAAACATATAAAGTTACATTATATTGATTGTTTCCCACCTTTACACGTATCAAAGAAGTTTGGCAACTCCCACTGTGACACTTGTGACAGCGACAATTTTAGTTGATCTGATAGGTATGTCTACGCTCTGAGCTTCGCTGGTGGCGCTCCTAGCGGATTTCTAATTCAACTTTCACCGGTAATTTTTAAATTTATTATTTAATTGTTATCGCTTAATATTTACAACGCAAAAAAGTAATTAAATTATAATCGACTTTTTTAAAATTTTGCTAACCATTTTGACGTTCTATTGATAAAATATGAATTTCTTACTTCGGATACTTTCACAATTATCGTGTAGATGGCGGTAAGATTAATATATTAATTTATAATTACATATTAGGGAACATTAAAAAAACTTAAATTCAGTATTTAAAACGTAAGTATTGTTGTGATCTATTTTCTATTACTTTTATATTAATTATTATTTACTTGATCAATTATTTAATTAACGCAAATCATACATAAAAATTAAGAAAGAATCTCAGGGTGCCTTTTTATAATATAAAAAAAATGTCTAAATTATCTTATGTTATACTTATCTTCTCTCGTGGTTTCAGTATCTATTAGTTGATCCTTATCGGGATAAAATAGGAAAAGGAAATAAATAGATACCAGCAACTATTTCTCCAAAACACAAGCCAGGCTTCCTTTGACCAGGACTCGTTCAATAAACTCCAAATCTCTCTCCTCCCTTTCTCTCAACAATAATCTCCTGAGACCCAAGTATCTTTTTTACTTGGTTTCACAAATAATTTTAATAACGATAATTCTTGTAACTTACTCTCTTGGACTTTACAGAATCAAAGAGGTATTTCTTCTCGATTTGATTTGTCTCTCGTTCCCCTTTTCAGCTACTCTCACTTATCAAACACAACCACTAGTACTTACTTCTGAACTATTCACGAAAACTTTTGACTGCTCCTCTCGAATGCCCGTAACACAATAATCCCTCTTTCCAAAACTATCTCAATATTCAAAACAAAACTTTTGTTCCCCATTCCAAATTTCCAAGCCAATCATAAACATTTCTCTCTCCCCATTCTTTTTTCATTCGAAAACCCACTCATACTTTTCAAAATTATTCCTACCATCATACTAATTACTTTCGGGAAATTCTACAAAATTTACTCGGGGTTAAACAAAAAGCTTAAAATTCCAAACTTTCTTTACCTTAATTTTCTAAGAACTAATTACCTATGGCTTCTATCTTTCCCGTAATAAACAATCGGTTTAAAATACTAATCCTAAATAACTTTCACTTAACTTTTATTTACAAAAATGTTTTTAATATTCTTCATGGAAAAATCCATTAAGGAGAAACCATTTTGCGTTGAAAGCTAACGTCTAATAAATATTTACAAATCAATATACAGGGTGTATCAAATTTATGTGCCCGCGTTATATTAAAAAAAAATTAAAATTTTTATTCTATCTTTGATTGATAAATTGAAACACAATAGTATATTTAAGGTAAAAATATATACCACAGCTTTGACCAACTAATATTTTTTATAATTAATGTTTTTAATTTTAATTTTAAATTAATCACTTTGACATTTATGTCAAATTTCCGGTAAACGTTTACAGACTTGCCACTACTGGCGCTCGCGAATTTGTAAATATCCCCTCTACGTACGAGCTCACAGCGTCTAAAGGTAGGAAACAATCAATATCATGTAAATGAATCTCTATTGCTAAATTTCCCATCTTTACTAGTTTCATCTCTTTTTGTCTAACAAATTAATATGTTTTCCATATTTAGCGTTATTTTGCCAGTTAACGCGCTCATCACTGGATATTAATTATATACAGAGTGGGCCAAAGAAAACAGTCCACCTCGAGATTTGGCAGTATTTACTAGATTTTAAATAAATGAAGAAACAGGCCGATTTTTGATCTAAGCGCGACACATTTTTACGATACATAAATCTCTCATTTGTTAACCCCTCCCTTCCACTTCGTTACCCCTTATTTTTAAATAGGAAATAGGGATCGTGCGCTAGCTCATTTGAAAGCTTATTCAATTCTCTATTCAATAATACTAACATTGACATAATTATTTATATAGGGTATCCAAGAAAAATTATTGAAGTTATACTTCTTTACCGGCGATAGAGGGTAAATTTTTATATGGGAAAACCTAGCGACCGGGCGCATGCGCATTATAACTTTGTTCTGATTGGCTGTTCAAATGACATGTCAAAAATTATTCAATAAGGCGGCTGTGGCACAGCTGTAGTTAGATTATTTATGGTTGTTGCGTTTTAAAATTTGTGTGAAAAGAAACAACAAACAAAAGTTAGTTGATAGTTATACTACCTTTTTAAATAGTTTTCATATACCTATATTTTTGGACTTTTGGACTATTTTGGACAAGGAAAACTCATTCTAATTTGGTAAGTAGTTTTTATTATAATCATATTGTAATTATACATTTGGATTAGGTTGAAATACATACATTTATTTTCTCAAGAATGCGGATTTTAGAGAGAAATCCCAAATTAGGTTCGATTTTTATTTTTAAATTATGATTTTTTGGCGTAGATTTATTTATCTAGTAGGTATGTAATGCTTTGATTTACATACTTAATTTGATTACCAACAAAAGTTCTACCAATCTTCATCTAATATATTGTTTTCTTACTGTTTTGTTATATTTTTATATTTTCTTCCACAAAATTTAAACTACATAAAATTTTCAAAACAGCTGTCAAACAGTAAAACGTTCAGTTACCGTATTTTTCCACATGATAAATAATGTGGGATTGGACGAGTGAGTCTACGCTTCGATTACGAGTCAAAGCGGCACGAAATTCAAGGGTTCAATTCCCGATGCAAGTTTTATTTTTTTATTTTTTTAAGCATGTAAGTATATTTGTTATATAATTTTTTTTCAGAAAATGCGTATTTAAAATTTTTGCCAACAATTATTATCGTTCAGAAATCATTTTTTCTTTGTGGCATTTTGCAATGTGTTTGTGTGCGTTTTATTCTTTTATTTTTTAAAATTTTTGGTATTGTCTTAAAAACCACATAATATGTAGTAGAAGTATAACTTCTTACGTGCGTACAAAGTACACACACATTCTTGTTTTGTATTAAATTAATCAACACAAAAACAAGAATGTATGTAATTTATTTAACTCAAAATACATTCGACTGCCGACAAAAAACATAAAAAAATGTTTATTTGATAAATAAACATTGTTGCTTAAATTCAATATTCATCCTACCAAAAGGCAGATGGGTGGCAGCTTGAACATTCAGATTAAACGAAAAGCAATGTTTATTTATCAAAAAACATTTTTTTCTGTTTTGCGACAGCAGTAGAATGTATTTTGAATTAAATAAATTACATACATTCTTCTTTTTGTGTCAATTAATTTAATTAAAATATTTTTTTCTTGGACACCCTGTATAAATAATTATGTTAATGTTTATATTACTGAATAGAGAATTGCATAACATTTCCAACGGGCTAACACACGACCCCTTTTCCCTATTTAAAAATAAGGGGTGGGGGAAATGTAGGGAAGGGAGGGGGTTGACAAATGAGATATGCGTGTACCGTAAAGATGTGTCCCACTTAGATCAAAAATCGACCTGTTTCGTCATTTCCTTAAAATCTAATAAATACTGCCAAATATCGAGGTGGACTGTTTTCTTTGGGCAGTATAGTCTGTATAGTCCACAGTACAGCGTTCTTTTTGGAAGATGATTACAAAAGTCTTAAAAATGGTTTTAACTGCTTCGTTTGAGCGAATCTACCACTTTCTGAAAAATTTCAGAGCGCAGGTTGGACGCCTTTTCGCGTCCCGCATCATTAACATATTTACGTTGTCGGACTAACGAAACGCGGCTGTAAATTCGTCGGACAAGAGATCGACAATCATTATTAATTAAATATAAGTGGAGACTAAGTTTTTCAACCTAATGAAAATATTTGTAAATTAAATATTTTTAAAAGATTTTTAATTGAAAAACTTATTGGCCCATCTTCCTGGTGACACCTCCAAGGCTTCTACAATATGCAAGCCAAATGGATGCTGCAGTGAAGACAAAAGGGAAGGAATTCTACACTATGCAATTCACAACCCCCGTCTGCAGCTTGGTAAAGTTCCAACGGAAAATGGACCTAGTTACTCTATAGGAGTAATACATAAGTAGTAATTATTACTCCTATAGAGTAACTAGGTCCATTTTCCGTTGGAACTTTACCACGCTGCAGACGGGGGTTGTGAATTGCATAGTGTAGAATTCCTTCCCTTTTGTCTTCACTGCAGCATCCATTTGGCTTGCATATTGTAGAAGCCTTGGAGGTGTCACCAGGAAGATGGGCCAATAAGTTTTTCAATTAAAAATCTTTTAAAAATATTTAATTTACAAATATTTTCATTGGGTTGAAAAACTTAGTCTTTTATTTAGCAGATGCCGCTACGCACCTACTACCTTCTCGTCAGTTGCAATGGGGGATTAATATGTCAAAAATTTTTACCTGGACCAGAGAAAGCAGCCTATGCAGTCTCTGATGAACCTCTAACAAGAGGTGAAATCGTCGATAAGAGTGCTGGCTGCACTGTCTGATCTAAGTGAAAATTAAGACAGTTTTGGCTTCGCATTGCAACTGAATAAAAATGGTATACATTTTTATATTAAATATAAGTACTTTAAATTATTGATAATCAAGAGTTTTGTAATAACAAAATCGTAGAGTCCGACACCCGCAAGATGTTACTCTAGCGCGGTAGTTTTGTTATTACAAAACTCTTAATTTTCAATTTAAAGAAGTCATATATTCCAAAAAGGACGATGTACTATGCACTAATAGCTCAACCACAATTTTGAATACCTAGGTACTAAACCACTACTAATAGTCTTATACGGTGGATGTAGTATTCCTTAATAAAAACAATACCCAATAATACATGGGCGGTATAAGGACATAGCAATTTTAAAAGAACACGTTCGAAGCCGTAAAGACTTGAAAATCTCGTAATGATTTCTTGGCATTAAATCGTAGGGATCGCACAATAATTCCCTTACAGTTATTTTTATGTGTGTACTCGGCTAGTAAACAAGTTAGAAAGCGATTTTATCGGCGTATTAAAACATCCACTTTACTTTATCACACGCACAGAAGTCCCTAGAGAAATCCTCAAGTCTCAAGAATAAAACGTCTTCTCGCACTTTTTGTCACCCTAAAACAAATTGTGTGTTTATTGAAGAAAAACGCGCCAAAAGAGCAAAAGAAAAGTCTATCATTTCTTTATGTTGGGGATTACCTCGGCTCTTCAATGCCCGTTATTTGTCACGTCGTGTTTATGGTAAAGAGGGGATGAAAAACAAATTGATTATGGAAATTAGCCGGTTTTTTAAATAGAAATATATTTTTCTCGGATATTAAAAAAGGAAGCGTAGCGGGTTGGAGCGAACAAAAGATTTAAAAAGATGATTTATTTCTAATTAAAAACAGCAGCTTTTTTAGGTGTTATAGTTTTTAATTTATATATTGTGTCCCAACTATAGATTTTATGGACACTAACAATTTCCCCTAATTAACTAACTTAAGTTGTAATACCTTTTTTCGTAAGGTCTGCGAAACTTTGGCAACACTGGTAATCTTTGACAGTATCTAAGATCAATATTTTGACAATTTAACTCATAGGCGCGCTAAATGGAAGTAATAGAAAATAATTTTGTTATTAGTAAATAAATATTTATAGAAATAAACCAAAATGGGTGAAAATTTTATGTTGACATATTGTAGGAATTTGCACGAAATAATAGGTAATAATAAATAATCATTTCGTTGTGAAGCAAAACAAGAGCTGTGTTTTATTAACCCTTAACATCCCAATATTATCACCTAACTACAGACTCCCGGTATTTTTTACCGGTCATTATAAAATAGAGTCAAAATATAAAGTTAATAATAAAAAACAAAAACGTTTTACATTATGTGTTTTTATGGAGTCTCTAGATATGGGAAAATTGGTAAAATGAGTGATTTTAATAATATAATACAAGATTTTTGAAGAATAATCTATTAAACCAAAATTATGGTAACATTTTTGGTCTATTGAAACAAACGGCCATAAATGCTATGGACAAAAATTTAAACTTTTTTTTAACAAATAAACGTAGCATAGAATCACAAAGGAAATATAAAATAGCATCCACGAAAATTTTTACATCCATGAAAAAAAATCTGCAAGGGGTAAAATTGTAATAAAATTAAATGGCAATTCCATTTTTGCAAAGTGGCCTCAAAATTTTTATCTTCAAATTTAACCTTCATTGAAGGTCCAGGATGTCTTCCACAGTCCATTTCTTTACTTTTTACCCAAAAACACAAAAAAATAATGTAAACATTTCAGATTTACAAATATAGTACTCATAAAAATACTCCCTTAACACAGACATCCGGTAATTTTTACCGGTTAAGATTTTTGATGTGTACCAGAAAAGAAAATATTGACAATACACAATACACTCTTTGACTAGCATTGTTATACAAACTGCCCGAGAGGTACAGAGACACATGAACTTGTAAGTTGTGAGGTTACCACGAAATCCACATTTTGGGAATGCCCGCCGGTAAAAAATACCGGATGTCTGTAGTTAAGGGTTAAGTTCATAATTTCCATGTTCGCATAATTTTGGCACGGTTTTTAATGGACTTTTTCTTGGAAGGTTTCACTTTATTTTTTGTTTTATTAACTTTTCCGATTTTGGTTTTTGAGTTAAACTATTGATAATATTTTTAGAATAAAAGATCCTCCTAAAACTTTATATACTCGCATTAGAATTGGAAATATTTTTACGTACAATATACTTACCTACCTACAGACACAGTATAAAGAGGGACGGTAGAACCACTCTCCGAAAAATTGGAAGTAAAATCTGTAGTCGCGCATAGCGACTGCGCAATGTTCTTAGTCGCTTTTGCCCCACTCTCGCATTGTTAGTCGCATAGACGCGTATTACGGATTTTAACAGGAAAAACCCGCATGCACCACTGGTGAATTACCAATTGCGCACTGCCGGTATTACTTCTTGAGATCAAAGCGCCGACAGAGGAGTGGTTTTATTGTGGAACCTGTATGTACTGTGCTACAGACCTACATATAACTAAAATTCGCAATTAACAATAATTCTTCAATAATTCAAATTCTATTTTTCTAAAAGATAAAGCTCTTGTTTCTGTTTAGAAACACTTTTAATTTAAAACCTACTTACTGACTGATTGTTTATTAGACCACCCAATATATTTAGGTTTAATTAAGTGAAAGAGATTTGTATTATACAAGGTGTCCCGAAAAGATTGGTCATAAATTATACCACAGATTCTGTGGTCAAAAATAGGTTGATTGAACCGCACTTACTTATATACAATAGTGCACACAAAAAAAGTAGTTACAGCCCTTTGAAGTTACAAAATGAAAATCGATTTTTTTTCATATATCGAAAACTCTTATAAAGTGAAATTTGTGCATCCCATAAAAATTTTATGGGGGTTTTGTTCCCTTAAACCCCCCAAACTTTTGTGTACGTTCCAACTAAATTATTATTGTGGCACTATTAGGTAAACACAATATTTTTAAAACTTTTTTGCCTCTTAGTACTTTTTCGATCAGCCAGTGTTTATCGAGTTATTTTGATTATTTGTCGAATCCACCACATATTTGTATATGGCTAAGTACGATTATTGAGAGCTGTTAATAATCTGAAAATTTATTTATAATTTACATTATTAGGTATATTTTGAAAAAGAAGCCACATCTCGATAAAAGGTGACTTATCAAAAAAAGACTAAGAGGCAAAAAAGTTTTAAAAACACTATGTTTTAATGTGGAAACGCCTCACACACAACAGAGATGAATGGCGAGAAATGGGAGAGGCCTTTATTCGACATTTCGAATAGAAAAAAGGCTATAAAAAAAATGTTTACCTAATGGTACCTTAAAATTTTTATGGGGCGGACAAATTTCACTATAATTTTGTTTTAAGATGCTCCTGCCATAAGAATGCCCCATGTCCATTTTCAATAAACAATCTCTAAGAGTTTTCGATATATTGAAAAAAATCGATTTTCATTTTGTAATTTCAAAGGGCTGTAACTTTTTTTATGAGCACATTTGTACTAAGGTAAGTTAGGTTCAATCGAACTATTTTTGACCCCAGAATGTGTGGTATAATTTATGACCAACCTTTTCGGGACACCCTGTATATTACAAATACAACATTTTGGCTCTCGGTAAGTCTACTAATCCTCTAATCCAAATAAATTGCCTCAGCCTCTAATTACACAACGGCCACTCTTATCAGAAAATATTTTAAAGTTGACAGCGACGTGAGGGTGTCTACTAACAAGGGTTAAAGGGCGAATGAGATCATTTTTCATCGTGTCACCACACCAGCGATGACCGTTTTGTAAAAATCATCCATTATAGAAAGTTTCCATTACACTTTTGTTTTTCTTCTTTGTTTTCGAATTGATGTTATGTCGACACAGTAAATTAAATAATGCCAGATTTTACTTATATGTTTGTACAGTGAGTTTAATGAATAGGGAGAGGCAGACTCCACCAGAAAAGCAATCATATATATAATAAAAGAGTCGTACATAACCGAATCTATAAAAAATGCGAAGTAATCATCAGAGACGATCAGTTTGGATGCAGAACCGGCATGGGGGACGAGAGAATCCATAATGAGTTTACTAGCTCTGGCTACTAGGAATTGATGATAAGGACTTCCGACAAGTCTCTACTGGAATCAGACAGCCAGGGTAAAAGTCGGCAATACGTCCACAGAGAGCATTGATATCAGAAAAGGTGTGCGTCAGGGTTGTGTTCTTTCCCCTCTCCTTTTTAATATTTACTCCGAACAAATTTAAAAAAAAACACTGGATTAAGCAAACGAAGGCATAAAAATCAATGGAGAATTGACAAATAACATCCGATATGCGGACGATTCAGTCGTACTTGCCAGTAGTAGTATCGATGAACTTCAGTATCTTATGGACATGGTACAAAGAGCGAGTGAAGAAAGAGAAAGCAAACCACAACATAAATAAAACAAAATGAATGCTGGTCAGCAAAACTCAAAAACCTGCCAGACAATAATTGAAAATAAAAAACCAATTAATTGAACACGTTGACTCGTATATATACATTGGAACAGTCGTCAATTCAAAATGGGATCACATAACCGAAATACGATTTAGAATTGAAAAAGTCAGAGCAACATTTAACAACATGAGAAATATACTTACCCATTCCGACATATCTCTCCCACTAAAAATAAGGCTGCTAAAATGCTATGTATTTCCAGTCTTGTTGTATGGCACAGAGGCATGGACACTAACGGAAACATTAATGAGGAAGCTGGAGGCATTCGAAATGTGGGTGTACCAACGTATCCTCAAAATATCCTGGACGACTCACCCACCAACGTAGAGGTATTGCGCCGAATGGAAAAGCAAAAAGAAATCTCTTTCACAATTAAGAAACGAAAACTTGAATGCCTTGGTTATATTATGAAACATGATAAATATCAAATACTCCAACTGATAATACATGGTAAAAGATAAAGCAAACGCGGACCCGGAAGAAGAAGACACTCATGGCGTCAAAACTTACGTCAATGGTTTGGACTAACATCGATCGAGTTATTCAGGAACGCCGCAAACAAAATTAAAATTGCTATGATGATAGCCAACCTCCGCAACGGACAAGGCACATGAAGAAGAACAAGAACTTCTGGCCCAAAAATGCTACGGCCGATCGGGCCGACAGAAAGATATATTTATATGCTTCATAGACTTCGAAAAAGCATTTGATAGAGTAAGGCACGAGACCTACTATTATAACATTTGCAAGAAGTCGGTTTAGACGAAAAAGACATCAAACTACTAAAAAGCTTGTACTGGAACTACAACGCCAAAGTTAGGATCGAAGGTTCCATGTCAGCAAACGTAGAATTTAGGAAGGGTGTTAGACAAGGACGTGGTCTGCTACCCCTTCTATTTAAGCTGTATTCCGAGTTTCTAACTAAAGAGGATTCTAAGATTGAAGTCGAAGTTTATGACGTAAATATCAACAGCATCAGATACGCCGATGATACGGTGTCGATAGCGGATCATAGCGACTCATCGACAGGACCAATTCGGTCTGTGAGCAATTTGATATGAAAATAAATATTAAGAAAACCAAAGTGTCGTCAATCCTAAGAAATCAAAATGTACCAAAAATCTCGCACAATATACGGGCACATTTTATAACAGGTCCATAAATTTAAGTACCTGGGATGTTGCGGCCCAAATCCTGATCTAGTAATAAGATCGAGAATAGACCAGGAGAGAAAATATTTCGAAAAAATCAAAAGACTTCTATGTGATTCTCGAATAAATCTCAAATTCGAATATGTTTTTCAAACTGCTACATCTGGTCGACTCTCATCTATGCCATTGAGACGTGGACTCTTAAAACATCAACCGTACAACAAACTGGAGGCTTTTGAAATGTGGATCTACCAGAGAATAATCAAATTTGCATACCTCAAACGAAGAAGTGCTGCATAGAACAGGCAAAGAACTTTCAACACAGTGAAAGTTAGAAAAACATCATACTTAGGCCACATACTAAGAAATAAAAAGTACCAATATGCTTAACTAATAGCGAAAGGAAAGATCGAGAGAATGAGAGGACTAGGAAGGAAAACCAATACGAAACGCAAAAAACGGAAAAACTGTAGGTCCAGACGAAATACCTGCGGAATTACTGAAATATCTAGACGATGAAACTACCTATACTGGATCTGTTTAATGAAGCATATAAAACCGCAAAAATCCCTCAGTAATGATTGGTGTCCACCTTTGTAACAATACCAAAAACAATATATGCCAAAAATTGTTCAGCCTATAGGACAATATCACTAATAAGCCATACCCTCAAAATATTTCTACAGGTGATTTATGGAAGATTGCACAGAAAGCAAAAATATGATAGGGATGATACCCAATTTGGTTTCCGTAAAGACATGGAACAAGAGCATTGTTTGCGTTTAATGTCCTCTCTCAAAGATGCTTAGATATGAACCTGGATATTTATTCCTGTTTCATCGACTTCGAAAAAGCGCTCGACAGAAAAAAAAAAGAATGTGTGTGTACTTTGTACGCACGTAAGAAGTTATACTTCTATTACATATTATATGATTTTAACGAAATTGATATAATGTACTTTAAACAGTTTATTTATATTTTATTTAAATATTAAACTAATTTTAATACTTACTACTTTCCAAAAATTTTTATTAATAACAAAAATTTAAAAAAATAAAAGAATAAAACGCACACAAACACATTGAAAAATGCCACAAAGAAAAAATGATTTCTGAACAATAATAATTGTTGGCAAAAATTTTAAATACGCATATTCTGAAAAAAAATATATATAATAAATATACTTACTATCATAAAATGCATAAAAAAATAAAAAAATAAAAACTTGCTTCGGGATTCGAACCCGCGAATTTGGGGACGCTTTTATTCGTAATCGAAAACGTTTTACTGTTTGACAGTTATTCTGAATTTAAATCAAATTATGCAGTTTGATTTTTGTGGAAGAAAATATTAAAATATAACAAAACAGTAAGAAAACAATATATTAGATGAAGATTGGTAGAACCTTTGTTGGTAATCAAATTAAGCATGTAAATCAAAGCATTGCATACCTACTAGATACATAAATCTACGCCAAAAAATCATAATTTAAAAATAAAAATCGGACCTAATTTCGGATTTCTCTCTAAAATCCCCATTCTTGAGAAAATAAATTTATTCCAACCTAATCCAAATGTATAATTACAATATGATTATAATAAAAACTACTTACCAAATTAGAATGAGTCCTTGTCCAAAATAGTCCAAAAGTCCAAAAATATATATATGAAAACTATTTAAAAAGGCAGTATAGTATAACTATTAACTAACTTTTGTTTGTTGTGTCTTTTCACACAAATTTCAAAACGCAACAACCATAAATAATCAAACCACAGCTTTGCCACAGCCAATATATTGAATAATTTTTGACATGTTATTTGAACATCCAATCAGAACAAAGTTATAATGCGCATGCGCCGGGATCGTAGGTTTTAACATATAAAAATTCACCCTCATATCGCGCGTAAAGAAGTATAACTTCAAAAATAAAAAGAATTATTGAAAAACAGAGATATAGACAGATGAGATTTACGAATGATCATCAATCTGTATTGAAATCAAAAGGCCAATATAAAGATAGAAGAACAAGAATCCGAGAATATTGATATAAAGAGAGGAATAAGACAGGGCTGTGTTCTGTCGCCACTACTGTTTAACCTGTACAGTGAAGCCATATTTCAGGAAGCGATAGCCGAACTAAGTGATGGAATCTCTATAAACGGAAGAATAGTAAATAACATAAGATTTGCTGACGACACCGTTATAATGGCAGACACCCTGGAATCGCTACAAGAATTGCTAAATAGAATTAACGATTATTGCATTCGATTCGGACCAAAAATAAGCAAGAACAAAACTAATTTTATGATTGTCTGAAAAACAGAACATGGAAATGAAAGGTTAATGATAGAGCAAACCCAAATAGAAAAAATTAAGACATACAAATATCTGGGAACCTGGGTTGATGACAAAAATGATCAAAGCAAAGAAATTAAAGTCTGAATTGAAACTGCAAGGCAAGCATTTATAAAAATGAAGACAATGCTTACAAACAAAGACCTTCAGTAGCCTCTCAGATTGAGGGCTCTAAGATGCTAAATATTTTCTTTATTGCTATACGGAATGGGAGCTTTGACATTGAAGAGACAACACATAGGAAGAATAGAAGCGTTCGAAATGTGGTGTTACAGAAGAATATTGAAAATTCAGTGGGTTCAAATGATTACCAATGTTAAAGTGCTACGACGTTTAAATAAGGAGTTAGAAATTATGAAAAGAATAAAAACTAGAGAACTGGAATATTTGGGTCACATTACCAGAGGAGAAAAATATGAGTTGCTGAGAATTATTATGCAAGGAAGGATCAAAGGAAGAAGAAGCATAGGAAGAAGACGCATCTCCTGGCTGAGGAACCTTATGAGAATGGTTTAACTGTAATTCATTACAACTATTCAGAGCAGCAGCCAACAAAGAGACCATAGCAATTATGATATTCAACATCCGATAGGAGAGGGAACTTTAAGAAGAAGAATAAGGAAGGAAAAGGCTACCGTGGCTAAGATGCATCCGACAATGGACATGTATAAGTTTTGGAAGGCTAATAAGGACAGTTGAAGACAGGGAAGAGATTGCAATTAATTAACTATTAATCAACTAAAATTGAGTCGTAAGAACGCGCCTTAACTCTTAAACCTGAGTAAAAAGAATTTGAAGTTCTAAAAATTTTACTATACAGTTTGTCAAAAAAAAAAGCGGAATGGGACGTTTCATCGCCGCCGGTTCATCGCCGTCCGTTTCATCGCCGGCCGTTTCATCGCCAGTTAGTCAGTTGATTTTGTATTATGGGAGATGACACGACACGACGTTAAATTCAGTTAAAAACTTATGACAAATAAAAAGATAAAACGTATTATTATATTAATTTACTGTTCTATTTCTACTTCCCCTAAATTTGATACTAAATATTATTAAATTTGTAGTGTTAAATTATATTTTATATTACAAAAGTTTAAAAGTATATTAAAAGATTAAGTATGGCAACGGGAATGGTCATATCTCGCATTTCCTAGAATTCATAATTAATACTAAAATTAAATAATAAATGTAACTGTCGAAAATTGGTCGAAAATTCGGAAATATATCAGTTAGCGATTAACTGACTGGCGATGAACCGGTCGGCGATGAATCGGCCGGCGATGAATCGGCCGGCGATGAATCGGCCGGCGATGAATCGGCCGGCGATGAATCGGCCGGTGATGAACTGGCGGCATCGAAACGGCGGCGATGAACTGGCGGCGATGAAACGTCCTAGACCCAAAAAAAAGTATGCAATCCGTTCTTAAATAATTGATGTCACTATGTTCATTTGTGTTTCCAAAAATTTGAAATTCTCAATTGATTAAAATTATAAACAACATAACACGCAGATTATTTGCTTTAATTTTACTATGTTCATTCTTAAACGACCACTCTTGTTTAGCCTTTAATTTCACGAGGAAGGTCAATATTTGAAGTTTTTACTTCATAATAAACCAAAAAGCATTTTAAATCAGGCAGTTCGTCACACACTAAAATTACCCTTCATTTAGGTGGCTCTACGACTAAAACAGAATTAATTTGTAATAAGCTTCAAATATATTTCAGCAGCAGTATTTTGAAGATAGAAAACATTTGTAGCTAGCGAGCACACTTTGGAAACATCACTTTGCAAAAATGAAATTTTCAATGTTTTGCATTCTCGTTCCAAAGTGGATATCGATACAGGGAAGTATATGTATAGGTAGATGCGCAATTGAATTTTCAGAAAAATACATCCTAGAAAATGCGTCGGTATCGTGTCATGTGTGCGAATCCAATAGGTTTTTTCGTGCTGGTTTTGTAAATGGAAAACTATGAAGCCTGTTAAATTTAAATCACTTCACATTATTTTAACTGCAAAATTGTGAAACTAGAGTATATTTCACAAATTCTGACAATATTTGAAGCACTGTCGAAGAGACAAGCCAAAATAGGTTTTAACTGATAATATATTTTACATTGAGTTAGAGAAATATACAATAATTTTGGCGCAGATAGAAGAAAATTACAAATTCTCTTGTTTCTAAATTGTAGTGGTAATATAAAGTAATATAAATATATATAAATATTAACTGATAAAATAATATCAATAACACTCAAAATTTTTCATACTTAGAAAATGAAATCATATTACCCTATAGTCTCATCAAGAATTAGATTCAAACTGATAATCACAGTGGTTAGTATTTGGATTGTAAATGATGACTAGTAGGTCTGGATCCCGCGTATAAAAAAAAGTTGATTAATAGCAAGCTGAATATTTGTTAATAGCTTAAGGGTGTCTAATCGGATAAATTTTGATATATTTATATATACACTGGAACAGGGGAAGTTTTAATTGTGGAACAGGTTAAAAATTTGGAACGCCAGACTACAAAAACGTCAGATGTTTTTTGTCGGACAGAATTTCCAATTAGTATGGTATAACTAGACCCAAACCCAGACATCCAAAGTGAAAGGTATCCTCCAACACCAAATTGTTCTATATGGTCCACATAATGTTCAGAAAAAAGTCACACCATTTTGAGCGTCGGGTTTGGGGGGAGAGGGGGAGAATTCGGTAAATTCGCAGTTTTTTACGTTTTTAGTCAATATTTCTAAAAACTATGCGGTTTAGCATGAACGACCTTCTATACAAAAATTTTCTACATTAAATTTGAAATAAAAAAGGTCCTATGCATAATCCTTCTAAAATGAACGGTTCAAAAGTTACGGAGGTAGTATATTATAATTGGTCCAAAAAAAGGCCTAAGCCAGACATCCAAAGTAAAAGTTTCCCTCCAAAGCCAAATTGTTCTATATGGTCCAACTATTGTTCAGTAAAAAGTTACACCATTTTGAGCGCCAGGTCTGGGGGGAAATGGAGGAGAAGTCGGTAAATTAGTAGTTTTTAAGTTTTTCGTCAATATTTCTAAAACTATGGTTTAGCGTAAACAATCGTCTATACAAGAATGTTCTACATAAAATTTAAAACAAAAAAGGTCCTATACATAATTGTTATAAAATCAACGGTTCCAAAGTTACGGAGGGTAAAAGTGGAGGTTTTCGATATTTTTTATATTCTTTGGGCAATTTATAGAAATTTTCTTTAACAGGATTAGGTTTTGTAAATAAAATTTGCTATTTCAGTGGCCGATGATATGTAAGTGATAAGCCCTTGAAGAAACGTCAACCTCACCACCCAAAATCATCATCAATTGCCCAAATAATATAAAAAGTATCGAAACCCTCCACTTTTCACCCTCCGTAACTCTGGAACCGTTGATTTTATAACAACTATGTGTCGGACCTTTCTTGTTTTAAATATTATGCAGAACATTTTTGTATAGACAATTGTTTACGCTAAAACATAGTTTTAGAAATATTGACGAAAAACGTAAAAAAACTACTAATTTACCGACTTCTCCCCCATCTCCCCCCCAAACCGGACGCTCAAAATGGTGTAACTTTTTACTGAACAATAGGTGGACCATATAGAACAATTTGGCGTTGGAGGAAAACTTTTACTTTAGATGTCTGGGTTAGGCCTCTTTTGGACCAATTATATTATACTACCTCCGTAACTTTAGAACCGTTCATTTTAGAAGGATTATGCATAGGACCTTTTTTATTGCAAATTTAATGTAGAACATTTTTGTATAAAAGGTTGTTTATGCTAAACCGCATGGTTTTAGATTAACTAAACCGCATTAACAAAAAGAAAAAAATTAAGCCCTTAATTGATTATTGTTGTGTTCGCAATTGATTCGATATAAAATTCCCACGGCCACGCAGGTGTGCGTGATTTTCTTTTATATTTTCGGTTGTAGGGCCATTTGCATTTTTAATTTCACGCAAAAAAGGGATTTGTGAGAAGTCATTATATGCCTACGTTATCGATTGATTTGCTGTGGTAGGTTGGTCGAAGGACATGACAGATGCAGATGCGAACGGAGAGAATGTTTACTAGTGTTGTACCTATGTCAATGATAATTTATTTACGTTATGTAATAGCCAATAGCTGGGTTTAGTCTATATCGACAAGTGATATTTCATCTCTAAACAAGAAACAGTTTTTGTAAATATTATTAATATCTAATTCAAAACACGGTAAATCTATATAAACGTAAGACCTAAAATCTTAGAAATACTATAGATGTGTTAGTTCGAAGAGATTGTGGATTTTGTTTGTTGCCAAAATAAAAAAAATGGACGTAAAAAATGAGACAAATGAAGAAATAAAGATAAAAGGAGTGTTAAAAGTTAAAAATACAGGGTGTTTGGTACAGAATGGGGCATAGCTTAACCTTAGATTCCTGAGATTAAAATACATCGATTTATGCTAACTTACCTTAGTACAAAAGTTGATAATTACCGAAATACAGGGTGTCAAAGTTAAACTTTTATTTTATTTATTCTTGAATATTTCCTGACAGGCACGGGATAACAACACGCAATTTGGTAAACGGGGGTTTTTTGGGATGAAAAATCTAAATTCGTCACCAAAAATTATGTATTGTCCAGAGGGCGCCACATACGTCTTTCAGTGCTCATTTAATACGTTCAGTTTTTTTATCCCTCACCCTACATACTTTTTGTAACAAAATTTGTATTCTCTTAATATTTTAGCTTAAAAATGGTATACTACATTCATCTCGCTAAACTCAACCGTTTTCTAGATGAACACATTTCAAATCTGCGAGGCAACATAATTTTTAGCATAAAATCTTTGTAGTTATACCCGAAAAATAACTTAAAACCATACAAATTTCCAAAAATGTATCGCAAATTTCATTAAATGGAATTTGCGATTAAATCACATAAATATGAAAACTGGCACAATTTTTATTATGGTTTCAAATTTATTTTTCGGGTCGAACTACAATGATATTATGCACAAAAATATGTTCTATCGCAGATTTAAAATGCGTTTATCTCTAAAACAGTTGAGTTTAGCGAGATGAATGTAGTATATCTTTTTTAAGTAAAAATATTAAGAGAATAAAAATTTTGATTCAAAAAATATGTAGAGTCGGGGATAAAAAAACTGAACGTGGTAGATCTGCACTGAAAGACGTATGTGGCGCCCTCTGAGTAATACACTTTTTTTGTGGCGAATTTAACTTTTGGCGAAAAGTTTAACTTTGACACCTTGTATTTCGGTTATTATCAACTTTTGTACTAAGGTAAGTTAGCTTAACTATTTTAACCTCAGAAATTAAGGTTAAGCTATGGCCCATTCTTTACCACTGTATATTTAAACTTCAACTAACTTACTCACTTAATTCTTAAGCCTGTTTACCCTTACGCTGTAAGGAATTCGAGGTTTTGGAGTGGCAGCTTCTCCAAATGTCGCGGTCCTTGGCCATCGACTCCGCTTTTCTCCAACTGTTTTCTCGCCTCTTCAGTGCCGTTCCAATTTCGCTATTCCACGTCCCTGCTGGTCAACCTCTCCTTAATTTTTTGTCCACTACTGCTTGTCCCACTTTTTTCACTTCTCAACGCCTTGTTTAATGTGTGGTAAAGGCTATAGCGGGATAAGATGGTCAAAATTTCACCAGGCTCGATTCAGTTTTGGGTTTAGCCATTCGAAAATATATAATTGAAAACTCACTCAGGCAAATTTTCAAGTCTCTAGGTGCTCCGGGGGGGGGGGGGTCCGTTATGGAAAAAAACCTGATGAAAACATTTTTTTCCAGATGCTGTATTGCTGCAAAAAATCTGAAAAAATTAATGAATGTGTATCTTAACAACACAAAGCTGCCTGATTTTGTTCAGATTTTTAGCTTCAAAATTGAGCGCAGGAAAAATTTTTGAAATTTTCAAAAAATTTTTAGGTTATGTTGTAAATTTTTCGCCAACTTTAAAATATTGTTATTTTGTGTATTTTTTACCATTATTTCGAATGGCATAGGCATAATTATCATTTTCGACGTTGAAAATACCTAAAAATCGAAAAAACTGTTTTTTTTTTGCTTTTTCTGAAGTTTTTGACTCATAACCTCAACAACATACAGCTAAATTAATCATAATTTACCTTTTTGTATGTATTATTCACCATCAAAATCAGCTAATAAAACTTATTTTTTTTTACTAAATAGCCTCAAAAATCAGTCAAAAAATAATTTTTTCAACGTTTAAAAAATTAAAATTTTGTTGTCGATAGAATGTAATACAATTAATACTTAAACAAGTGATTTATTTGCCCGATTATTTGAATTTCATAATAATTATTATGATATAATAATATCGTCCCATTAAGGGTATCCTGCCATAGGCTTATAAAAAAATCAATAAATTAATTTTTTTAATGTTTAAAAAATAAAATTTCTGTAGTGTTCGATAGAAAAAAGCCACTCCTCAAGTACTGCCGTCGAAGTCACTAACTACTTACGTAATAGAAATCGTGTTATTAAACGTTAATGAGGAATTATTATATAAATAAATTACTAAATTATTTGAATTATTTAATTGCTTAAATAGTGCAACCTAAAGAGTGCAGTGTTTAAAGGGATTAATAAATGAATTATTAAAAAGTTACTACGTACTCATGAAATTACAAAATTCAAATTCAAATTAATATACAGTATGATGCAAAGGAAATGAATAAATTCGTTATTTATTAAACTGTCGACTCTAAGGAAAAATCCCGAAAGAGGTCGATTTTTTAATTGTGATTTTTTGGCATATATATCATAAGAGGTCGATTTTTTAATTGTGATTTTTTGGCATATAATCGATGAATTTTTTTAATGAGAATTACGATTATTTGAAAAACCATAGTAGTAAAGAACTTTGGTTTGTATAATGGTATAAAATTTTATTAAAAAACTTTTAAAAAAGTCATCCAAGAACATCCAGAATGTTTTCGATCTAGTCAAATCATCTTCAGTGACATTCTGTGTAGTAATTGAAACTAGCCCACTAGTTGATATATAGTTTTTAAAATTACATAATTTTATTAAAATAAAATTTTTATTAAAATTATACTTTTGGAATGACAAGTCAAGACGAGTGACAGAGACCGAATTTCGTCTTGACCTCGAACTCGTTGTGACAAGTACCCCTTCAGTTTTTCGAGCACGGAAGCCATGCTGCTTTTGAGCTTTAGTAAAATCCATTAATATCGACATTGTGCCGCATTTCAAAAGTATAATTTTAATGTTGTTCTGAAGCTATTTCCTTTGGCATTTTTATGAATAACTATTTATATGGGAAATTTTAATAAATAATTATGTAATTTTGAAGACTACATAATAATATATCAACTAGCGGGCTATAGTTTCAGTAACTAAACAGAATGTCACTGAAGATGATCTGACTAGATAGAAAATGTTCTGATGTTTTTCTATAATCTATTTGGATGACTTTTTTAAAAGTTTTTTAATAAAATTTTATACCATTATACAAAACGAAGTTTTTTAATTCTGTGTAAGTTTTTTAACTATGGTACACAGCCAATCACTGGGACTTTACAATAATTTGGTTATTTGAAAGGTTATTCAATTCTCTATTCAGTAGTATAAACATTATCATTATTAGAAAGGACTAAGTTTTCAATCTAATAGCACATAAAATAACATCAAAAATATTACTCTACATCCCACCAGATTGAAAACAATGGAAAAATTACCCTTATTATTTATACAGAGTGACTAAATTTTTTTTAATAAATTAATTTACAAAAAAAAAGTAATGTATGTAATTTATTTAATTCAAAATATATTTTATTTTCAGAAAACGGAAAAAAGGTTTATTCGAAAAATAAACATTGCTTTTCGCTTAAATAAAATGTTCAAACTTCCAAGAGGCAGGTGGCTAGCAGGAGCTGGCTTGAACATTGAATTTAAGGGAAAAGTAATGTTTATATCTCAAACATTTTCTTCTGTTTTCTAACAGCAGTAAAATATATTTTGAAGTAAATACATTACTTAAATTCTTCTTTTTATGTCAATTAATTTAATTCAAATTTTTTTTGGTTACCCTGTATAAATAATTGTGTTAGTATTTATATTAATGAATAGAGAACTGAATATCCTTTGAAATGAGTTGCCACACGACCCATATTCTCATTTAAAAAAATCATCGATTACGTCATCACGCCCAGATGGATGACGTGACTCGTATCACACTCGACCCGTTTCGGTATTTTTCCAAAAGTCGCCAGTTTACGAAATAACGAATTTATTTCTTTCTTTGCACCATGCTGTATATTAATTTGAATTTTGTAATTTTATGATTGTGTAGTAACTTTTTAATAATTAATTTATTAATCCCTTTAAACACTCTGCACTCTTTAGGTTGCACTATTTAATCAATTAAGTAATTAAAATAAATTAATAACTATTTATTTAAATAATAATTCCTCATTAACGTTTAATAAAAATATTTTTTTTTATTTATTTGTTTTTAGTTTTTAATCAAAACAAAACCGTAGATTTTCTTATTTTATTATTTTAAAAATATTTTTATTACGTAAGTAATTAGTGGCTTCGATGGCGGGTACTTGAGGACTGGTTTATCCTGAGTTTTTTCCAAAAACGTGGCTAGAAGCGCTTCCTTGCGTACGGCACCAAAGTGCCCAGCTTTTTTAACCTTAGCGCGCTTTGAAAATCACAACCGCAATAAGCATTTTTATAAAGAGGCAACATTTTCTATCGAATCCTACAAAAATTTTATTTTTTAAACGTTAAAACGTTAAAAAAATTAATTTATTGATTTTTTTTATAAGCCTATGGCAGGGTACCCTTAATGGGACGATATTATTATATAAGAAATTCAAACAATCGTGCAAAACAAAAAATAATTTATTTAAGTAATAATTGTATTACATTCTATCGAGAACAACAAAATTTTAATTTTTTGAACGTTAAAAGATTTATTTTTTTTACTGATTTCTGAGGCTATTTAGTAAAAACGCCGAAAACAGGGTTTTTCGGCATGCTGTAGGAAAAAAAATAAGTTCTAATAGCTGATTTTGATTGTAAATGTAAAAATACATATAAAAATGTAAATGATGATTAATTTAGCTGTATGTTGTTGAGTTTATGAGTCAAAAACTTGAAAATGCCAAAAAAAACAGTTTTTTCGATTTTTAGGTATTTTCCACGTTGAAAATGATAATGATGCCTATGCCATTCGAAAGAATGGAAAAAAAATACACAAAATACCAATATTTTAAAGTTGGCGAAAAATTTACAACATAACCTAAAATTTTTTTGGAAATTTCAAAAATTTTTCCTGCGCTCAATTTTGAAGCTAAAAATCTGAAAAAAATCAGGCAGCTTTGTGTTGTTAAGATACGCATTCATTAATTTTTTCAGATTTTTTGCAGCAATACAGCGTCTGAAAAAAAAAGTTTTCAAAAAACACGTTTTTTTCCATAGCGGCCCCCCGATGCACCTAGGGACTTGAAAATTTGGCTGAGTGAATTTTCAATTATATATTTTCGAATGGCTAAACCCAAAACTGAATCGAGCCTGGTGCAATTTTGACCATCTTATCCCGCTATAGCCTTTGCAAACATATTAGAATAATTGCCAGGATATTCATACATATAAGCTACATATCGAGTAGTGGATAATTTATTATTCAATAGCCCTTAGAAGCTTTTAGAGTATAATTGCATATAGTAACATAATGCAATAGGTGCTCAGATATGTTTTAACTATTTTGTAAGCGTAGGAAGCACAAAAGCAAAAGCAAGCTTGTCAAACGTGCACTACTCCACTCTCCACCTGCTTATATTACAATAGCAATCTGACTCAAAATAAACCATGTTTGATATGGGTTAATTCCGAACGGAAGCACCACGTATAGAGCTTGTCGCAGAGTGGGATTTGATACAATATTAAACGGCGAATACACTGAATTAAATCGTTGTTAGATGGTAAGCCCTATAGTAACAGTTTACATTAATTTTAAATGGAGTATATGAAATATATCTACTTAATTAACACAAGAGCATACAACCTTAGGCAATTTAATTTTTAAAAATTGTAAATTAATTATGTACCGGGTGTCCCAATAGGAATGGCTCTCGGCCATATCTCAGGAACCGTTCATAGTACAGCTTTGAGAAAAAAATATTTATAACAAAAGTTGCCTCGCGGAAAGCCTGGAAATTATTTTCATAATTGTAGGTCCACCGCTAGAGAGCGTAATTGAATATTAAAAATTAAAAAATCAAAAGTTTACAAAATTTACCTAATGAAAGGACACTAGAAATCCAACCATCGTATTCTTCATAAAATTCTGCGCATATTTGATTTCACCACAAGTTTAAGCCTACCTTTGTAAATAAGAGGTAGGGGTGAGTGGGAACATTCTTATAAAAAAAATGGCTGTAAGTCTGGTTCTGCTAAATCGAATTTTGCATACTTTGTCTTGGTCTTGTTCGATCTATCGACGAATCCTTAAAGTTCCCTGGACCGCAAGAATAACAAATGAAGAAATCCTGAGAAGAATTGGTACAGAACGACAACTGATGTGCACAATTAAACAGAGAAAAACGGCATACCTGGGACACATAATTAGAAATGAAAGATATCAGTTTCTGCAAACCTTAATTGAAGGAAAGATCGAAGGAAGAAGGGGAGTGGGCAGGAAGAAAATGTCATGGCTCCGTAATGTCAAACAATGGACAGGACTAAAAAACATAGGAGACCTAATACATACTGCAAGGGATAGAGAAAAATGGTCAAACGTGATCGCGAACATCCATTAGTGGATTGCATAAGAAGAAGAAGAAGGTCTTGTTAAAAACAGCTCTTTTTCGTCAATGTAAGTGTCTTATTTTCGAAATAGCCTAATAAGTAATATGCAAGCTAGGAGGCGTTATTTAATTATTTTCAGAAATCTAGTTTTCTTTGGAAAATATTAAATACAAGTATGCATTTTTAATCCTGTATTACAAAATTAGACCAAATTAGCAACGTAATACCGAAAGCCGCATGTCGATACCTTTTTTCTATCTCAAGATATCTTAAGAAATGTGTACATTTTAAACATAACTGTAACTGTCACCGGTAAACGAGGTTAAGGAAAAGTAGTGTACTATGGAAAAAACAAATAAACATTTTCCAGATGTAAACGTATATAATTAATTAAAACAACAATAAGACAAACAACACTATAAAATATAACGAAGAAATAAAAGTAACTACTTAGTCTAAATGATGGGCAACAATTTGAACATTTAGGTCGTCACTAAGTAAGTAGTTGCTTTTATTTCTTTGTTATATTTTATAGTGTTGTTTGCCTTATTGTTGTTTTAATTAATTATATACGTTTACATCTGGAAAATGTTTCTTTGTTTTTTCCATAGCACACTACTTTTCCTTAACCTCGTTTACCGGTGACAGTGTAACAGTTATGTTTAAAATTTACAAATTTCCTATTATCGGTATTATGTTGCTAATTTAGTCTAATTTTGTAATACATGATTAAAAATGCATACTTGTATTTAATTTTCTCCAAAGAAAACTAGATTTCCGAAAATAATTAAATACCCCCTACTAGCTGCCATATTACTTATTAGGCTATTTCGAAAATAAGACTCTTACATTGACCAAAAAGAGCTGTTTTCAACAAGACCAAGTATGCAAAATTCGATTTATCAGAACCGGACTTACAGCCATTTTTTCATAAGAAGGTTCCCACTCACCCCTACCTCTTATTTGCAAAGGTAGACTTAAACTTGTGAAATCAAATATGCGCAGAATTTTAGGAAGAATACTATGATCAGATTTCCAGTACCCTTTCATTAGGTAAATTTTGTAAAATTTTGATTTTTTAATTTTTGATATTCAATTACGCCCTCTAGCGGTGGACCTAGAGTTATAAAAATAATTTCCAGGCTTTTCCTGAGGCAACTTTTGTTATAAATATTTTTTTCTCAAAGTTCTACTATAAACGGTTCCTGAAATATGGCCGAGAGCCATTCCTATTGGGACACCCGGTACATATAGGTTTTTTTACCAATTGATATATTTCCTTCTTGTTGATAAATATTTAATTAATTGTTGCATCCTATACACCGTCGCGTTTTTTATTCTTTTACATTTTTTGTGATTTATGGTATACAGCCAACTACAGGAATTCAATTTTCTTGCGGATTGCGTTTTTTATTCTTTTACATTTTTTGTGATTTATGGTATACAGCCAACTACAGGAATTCAATTTTCTTGCGGATTTTTTATTTTATTTCTTAACCTTTTTTTTCATTGCTTTTTGTCCAATGCTTTTTCTCCCAATTCTTGGATATGGCTTGCACTGGATATGTTCGGTCCACTTCCGACGACAGAGGTAACAAGTATGGTTGCAATGGATTATTTTTCAAAATGGCCTGGGATTGCACCCCTTCATAATCAAGAAGCGAGTACAGTAGCAGAAGCATTTATAATACATGACGTATCAAGACATGGAATTCCTTTAGAGTTGCATTCTGATCAAGCACGAAATTTTGAATCAGAGTTATGGCGAAAACGTATACTACGCCTCTCCATCCACAATCAGACGGAATGATCGAAAGACATAATAGAACTATTTATCAATACCTTTCAATGTTTGTTGCTGATAATCAAAAAGATTGGCATACTTTAATGCCTCATTCCTGTTAGCGTACAGAAGGTCCAAACATGAAGCAACCGGTTATTCTCCATCGTTGATTATCACCGGAAGAAAAATGAAGCTTCCTCAAAATCTTATTTTCTGAAGATTGCCTCCCTACGAAGAACTTTCATTCCTGACATAGTTACGTTGAAAACTTAAGAGAAAAATTATAAAAGGTCTACGAATTCGATCATAAAAGTTTGAAGCCTAATGTGATAGAGCTAAGTCCAGGCTCGATATGCATGCTACTGGGACAACTTTCGAAAGAGACGATCGATTATGTTTATACAATCCCACAGGCAAGAAAGGACTTTGTTACGTTTTAAAAATTCAATCATCTATATATTATTTTTATTAATAAGATTATTCCACTCTTTCATATCGTTTCCCACATTTCTCCTATTTTCTTAAATAAATAATCGAATAGATAGCAGACTTTGAATTTGGCAAAGGTTGTCATGGATACGTTACGGTATGTCACTTTGACAGTCGTCGAATTCTAAAATTGGGGTGCTACTTGGAACATAAGTTTTCAGGCAATTGATCTTGGATAGATCACCCTCATTGGGGATATCGGCCTGAATTTATGTTAATTGAACTTGGCATATTGTAGTGTTGTAGTTACATTTTGTGTAGTTATCAAGTTCACACCGTATGAAACAGGACCTATTTTCAAAGCACCATTTTAGGTACGCTGTAACGATTCCTGAAGCCATTCTGAAGGAAAAGAACATCAGGTATGTCTTAATTCGATTTCTTAAGCACTGCAATATGTGCATTGTTGATTTCTGAGCTTTTTATTTATTACTTTCTCTGAGAGTTGTTCTCTGAGAGGCAGTAATTTGGCCTTTAACCACAGAATACATAGGGGTAATTAGTATTTATTGGTGGAAATACTCTGTGGGAAGTAGAAGAGTATATATTTGTGTCTGTACCCCATTGAAAATCCTTCTGGCCAAAGGTTAGTATAAGATCTTCTACTGTTTTCTTATTTATTGATTGATATAGAATTTGAATCGTTGCTCTGACGTCATTTTGAAGAAATCTACATTAATTTACAGTTTTCATTTTTTTTCTTATTTGACGTTGCTACTAAAATAGAATTATTCCTCTGACGTCATTCCGTTTAGTTCCATTTATTCCGTTTAGTTTCATTTATTCCGATTTATTTCCGTTTACTTCCAATTAAGTACTTCCGATTTCTTCTTTCAGTATTTAGTTTTGTTGTGTTTGAAATCGTTTGTTTACGTCGATGATATGTTACTGGTTATTCTTCTAATTGGAATTGGAGACATCGTTGGATACCTCACTACAAAATAAAGATAAGGATTTTGATTAATTTATTTTTTTATGCGTTTATGTTCATTAGCCTTTATTAATTTTAGTTTATTTGTGAATAGTACCTAGTGTGTTTTCGGTTTGTTATACTTTTTACTATTTCGGTTGTTTTTTTTTTGTTTTACAGCGGTTGCGCCTGAGCTCACGTGACGCTTATAATTTTGAGGTCTAGAAACCCTATTTGCTTCGTCGCATCTAGTTACTTTGTAGGTTATTGTTGTGGTTGTTCAGTATTATGTTATTATTGTGATTCAGTTTATTATTTTTTTGTTAATTACTGCATGTTTACAGACTAAATTTATTTATTACTTATTTACTTATTATTAATAGATAATTTTTACGTGAGGTATCGCTTAATTTCATTTGTTCCATACACCACATGATTGGTACTGCAACAATTTGGTAGGTTTGGAGTTGCAGTCTACTTTAGGCGTGGGCCGTGGGGCAAACTTGCCTGGCGCCCAGTTAATATCTATTTCAGGTTAAAAGAGAAGTCTCAACGAACCCCCCCATCTCCACTAGAGCATAGCGGGCTATGCCTTTGTTGTCATCCGACAGCCGGTGTAGCAACGTAGCGTCCGCGCACGAGCGGCGAGGCGTTGCAACTTTGTCCGAAACTTCGAAACTGGGAATGCCCGCCCACTGTCTTAAAGAAAATAAACGATGTAGTCTACCGCATCCAGTTTTCAGCTAGAAGTACTTCCAAGGTAGTTCACATCGAGAGATTAGCCGCCTATCATGGAACTGATCTACGGCTTTAACCAAAACCTGATAGACCAGTTATTCGAGGCAAATAACTGTAAAGAAGGAGACAGTGTTATGGCAGTTCCGTAGATTGATCCTACATAGAAAAACTCACTTGACCTGAAAAAAAAATCATGTACGAGAATGTTCTAGATGTCATAGAATAATCTAGAAGAAATGTTTGGTGACATTTTAGAAAACAGTTGTAATTCAGTTTTTGAAGTGAAAAGTTGTCATTGAGTTTAAGTATTGCATTCTTTTTGGTTTGCATAAAATTGATTCCAAAGAAGCGTAACAATACACTACTGTGCAATCATTCACAAACAAGCGTAATCTAGACCATTTAAAGCAAGTACTGAAGGTTAAAGCAAGTGAGTAGTAAAAAAGGTAAAGGATATTAGCATATCTCGTAAAAAAGAAAAAAAATGGTATATAAGATGGAAGACAACGGTATTTCTGACTACTTGGTCGTCATCAGTATGGTGCGCCCAAGTTTCTAACTTCCATCTCTGTGTCTCTCTATTCCTCTTTTCCTCTAATGCCTTTTTAGTTTCGGCATATTTTATGTTCTTCTTTGTATACGTCTCATACACCTAATTCTCTGTGCTTATTAAAACCGTTATATTGGGTTCATATTTAGATTTATTTTAATCTTCTTCAGCCTGTTTGAATCCACTCCTGGACAAAGGCCTCCCCAAGAGTTCTTTATTATTTTCTGTTTTGTGCTATTTGGTGCCAGTTTATCCCCATTTTTGCTTTGCTGTCGTCTAGATATCGTTTCTGTGGTCTTCCTCCATTACGACTGTGCTCGCGTGGTCTCCAATGTACAATGTTTCTCGCCCATCTTTCGTTGTTTTGCCATGTCACGTGTCCTACCCGGTTCCATTTCATTTACGCAATTCTTCCAATTACATATTCCACCTGCGTTCTGATTCGCAGGTCTTCATTTCATATATCGTCCCTGCCATTTCCAACTATCGAATGTGAAAAGTGGTACTTTTCAGAAGAGCAAAATAACTCTTTTTTAGATACTCCTAAATCAGTGCATTGACAAATGGAAAAATTTCTATATTTTTTGTATGTAATTTTTAATCCTGGTTAGATTGATAACAAATTTGAACTGCTTATCATTTTTTCTTTCCAATAAATCGCATTCGTTACTTTGCTTTTTGTATTAATCAAAGATTTGTTTCGGTCCGCTGATTCAAAGTAGCGAATGTATAATAGCGAATAACTGTATAATCAAATAATGAAAATCCGTTAAAATGAAATCATAAACTGCCTCACAAGAATTTCTTGAAAGCGATACTGAAATAAAATTCGCACAAATTGTAAACTCGTGCATTTTATTCTTCTCAGCAGTTTAGCATTTTCGACAGTTTACAGATTATAATTGAATAACTGTTGAATAAATTACAACACAATATAACGAATGTAACACATTCGACATTTAGCGTTGTACAAATATACCTTTAGTTATATTTATACAAAACAAAAGTATCGAATATAACCATTTTCGTCAGTTTGCAGTCAACCAAATGAAAAAATGCTCATATTCGATAGTTTAAACAGCATATTTCTCGCGCTCCTAATCAAGCTACAATAACTAGAATTTGCCACAAGATGTATCCCTCAGGGATATTCCTAACCTAGCTTGTTCCATCGCCCTCTGTGTCGTTCTCAATATATTGGCTGATGCCTGTATTAGTGTGATCGTCTCCATTCCATAGGTAATAACTGGCAGAATATAACTGTTAAATACCCTTTTCTTTAGAATTTAGATTTTCTTCTAATAAGTTTTGTTTTTAACGGATGGTTCAGGGTATGTAGACATTTATTTTCCTTATTACCTTTTTATACTCTTTGGAAGTAAATTTCTCTACTGATATATAGTGAAAAACTTTATTCATTAGTGAATGAGCAATCAGAGCAACTTGGGTGTACCGAAATAAATATCCGGTGGTTGATAGATAAATATAGAATTTATCTTTGCTCCAAAAGGATTAAAGCCTAGGTCATGGTGGAGTGTATAACGGATCGCGTGGAAGATCGATATCTATATGTAGGTATTTTAGACGCGGCGAGAAATTTTCTGCATCCGGCGTGTTCTCACGAAAAACTTACAAACGTAAAAGAGAAAATTTTGCATGTTAACTAGTTCTTAGTGAGAACGTTATTGGAAAATAAAATTGAGATACGGTTTCTTTAGGAGTGATTGATTTATGTTGTTAGTTTTGATTTATTTTGAGATTTTATTCGAGTTTATGTGAAAACATTTTTTTGGCAAGCTATTTAAAAGTCGACTTCTTGTTATAGGCGAGTGGTTTACCCCTAAAAACACGCTTAGAGGCGGAATATACCGACTTTTTTTTTGCATTTTCAATCCCTATTTTTTTTATTTGATTTTATATACACTAAGCACCAAAATTAACCTTCCGATGACCAATAAAAATGACCCCAGGTCAAAAATGTCAAAAATGACATTTAACAAAGAAATGAAGTTTTTTTTTTATTTTTTTTATGGCATGGACTTAATGTCATTCAGCCAGTCACAACATGAGTATTAGTGTCATGTGTAGTGTGTATGTTGAGTAAGTGTCTTGTTACTGTGCAAAGTCGACGTCATTAGCGTAAAACTACTTGGAATTACACATTATAGACGGTATTTTACTAAACATCAACTTTAGAAAATATTTTTTATTCGTAAAATATAGGGAATTTTTCTTATTACAAAATATGAGGATATCTAGAATGACATTAAAGTCAAATAAAAAAATAATGGGTTAAAAATTGAAAATACTTTTGAATTTATTAAAGAAAAACATACGCTGTGGTCACAATTTCCCCCGCTTGGTCATCCGAAGGTTAACGCAACACCTTAAAAATGGGAAATTTTTGATGTCTCGTATTTCCTAAACCTGTTGTCCGATTTGAGTGATTTTGAAGCTATACTTCTTTACCGGCGATAGAGGGTGAATTTTTATATGTTAAAACCTATCAGCCCGGCGCATGCGCATTATAACTTTGTTCTGATTGGATGTTCAAATGACATGTCAAAAATTATCCCATATGGCAGCTGTAGGACAGCTGTGGTTTGGAGGTAAAGGTAAACAAATGTATAATATATTAGTTTTATTGTTGTGAGGACAGAAACAAAAAAGTTTATAATATTGTAGTGACTTTTAAATAGTTTTTAAAAGCAACAGGTACGTAATAATTGTTAATGTATCATGGGTATAAACCTACCTACAGTAGGAAAAATGAAAGAATACCCATGAAGGAACATATAAAACACGCTGTATTTTCCTGTCACCGTGTCACACAAAAAATTGGCCAGCGCAAGTACATATAATAATTATTATTACATGTAATTGCACTGGACAATTTTCTTTGTGACACGGTGACAGGAAAATACAGCGTATTTTATATGTTCGTTCATGGGTATTCTTTCATTTTTCCGACTGTATTTGATCTGCCAAAATACATAGTATGTAATACTTTTATTTACATAATTTGATTACCATCAAAATTTCTATCAATATTCACCTAATATATTATTGTTTTCTTACTCTATGTTTTGTTGTATTTTTTCAATTCTAAATCATTTCAATTCAAAATTAAAATAATTTGATCAATATTCAAAATATCAAAATATCACAAGTTTAATCCGTTTAGTTAGTCGATCTTCGTAAATAATGACACATAGTGTACGTGGCTAAGCGTTGAAGGCGAATGAATTCCAATACCAACCGCGCTTATCAGCGCTGGTTCGAGTCCCAATAGAAACTTTCTTTTTGTTTTTTTTTAATACATTTTATGATTGTAAGTATATTTATTATATAATTGTATTTTCAGAAAATACGTATTTAGTTAAAAAAAATTTCGACAATTAATGTTCAGACATCATTTGTGGCTTGTTTAATGTGTTTGTGTGTGTTTTATTCTTTTATTATTTTAATTTTTGGCACTGTTCTAATAAAAATGTTTGAGAAGTAGTAAGTATAAATTAGTTTAATATTTAAACAAAATATAAATAAAAAGTATATTAATTTCGTTTAAATCAGTGGTTCCCAACGGGGGCGGTACCGCCCACCGGTGGGCGTTTAAGAGAGATAAGGGGGCTTTTTGGGTCCAAGGAAAATTTGGGGGGCGTTGAGGAACAGCTGCCGCCCCCCTAAAGTAACTCATTGCTTCTTTGCTTCTAACAACTTTGCTTTTCGCTTCTCACACAGAAATAGAGAAGGTGAATCCGAAAATATAAACGAAATGCACAAAATGCATTTTGGTTATGCACCGTGCAATTTTTTATTTATCACTCAGTCCAACACTGCAACAATTTCGACGTTGCAGTCGAACGTTTCAGTTTGGTTAGTATAATTCCACTTCCAGTAGAACCTTTCTGCTTTAAGTGAATTTTGGCTCCTCCTTCGCCCAGCGGCATGGTCAGGCATAACTTAATCATTCGAGATTGTTTCGCTAAAGCAGGGTGGTGAATTTTCTGTGTGTTATTTGCAGAAAGTTGCAGTGCATTTATTAGAAATATATTTTATTGTAATACATATTTGTCACAAAGGTAAGTATCTACGTGGCATTTATATCACTTACTATAATTCTTTATTATTTTTCCCTATCGTAATTTACGAGGTATTTGTAAAAATGTAATAAATCTAAATTTGTTTCCTGATATGTATAGTTATTGTAAACTATTCAAAAAGTACCAACTTGCACAAACTGGATCAAAGTAAAAAGTTAATTAGGACCTACCTACATTGACAGAAGAATTGGGGAAAAATTACAAAAAATCTTAATAAAATTTACTATACTTAATAGTAATCTGATCATAGACTGCCAAAAATAAACTATTTACTGAAGATAAAGTTATTTTTATAATATGTGTACAGTATGGTAATTTTTAATAAGTTGTTTTGTAATTTTTCCTCAAATTCTTCTCTCAGTGTATATTTATTTACTTGTGGCATGTTTTAAATTTCTCGACTACTTGCTTGGATATTCCGCCACTCTGAAATATTGATTTTGCTAACTAAAAAAAGATTTAAAAGTTTATTATTTAAAATTAAAGCGGTGGCTACAGCATATTTATTTTTACAGATATACCTACAGTATGTCCGATCCAAAGAAAAAGTGCAGACAATACAATGTCGAATATTTGAAATATGGTTTTATTCAGTCGCCTTCTAATAAGGCATTACCAATGTGTTTAATTTGCCAGAGAGTTTTCTCAAATGAAGCCATGAAACCTTCACGATTACAAGAACATTTGACCAAAATACATCCCGACAGAAAAGACAGAAATTTATCATATTTTGAAATGCCCAAAAAACAACATTTCAAACGTCCAACTTTAGCTAGTATCTTTTCAGTAGTATCAAAGCAAGACGATGATGGGCTACGTGCTTCTTATAACATTTCCTTACTTATGGCTAAATCAGGAAAACCCCATACTATTGGCGAAGAATTAATACTGCCAGCTGTAAGTGAAGTTTTGCGGACTGTACTGCACCATCCGGCATCTGATATTATTAAAAAAATTCCATTAAGCAATAATACGGTACAGAGACGAATTGATGAAATGTCTGGGGATGTGGAGCGTTCTCTAACTGATTATTTAAAGACTACTGAGTTTTCTTCACAGCTTGATGAATCAACTCTGCCAAACAATAAGTCTTTACTTCTTGCGTACGTTCGCTTCATAAAAAGTGAAAAAATCTGTCAAGAACTGTTATTTGTAAGAACACTGGAAACAGATACTAAAGGCAAATCGATATTTGATGTTCTGGAACACTATTTTACAGATAAAGGTATACCTCTGGAAAATGTCATAACTGTTGCTACAGATGGTGCTCCGGCAATGGTTGGACGACACCGCGGACTGATAGCATATTTGAAAAAAGCGGTACCAAATATACTCGCCGTGCATTGTGTAATTCACAGACAGCATTTAGTTGCAAAAAATCTTAGTGATCGCCTTCATTGTTCACTACAATATGTAATTACTACAGTTAACAAGATCAGAAGCACTGCTCTCAATGATAGATTGTTTAGAAAACTGTGTGATGAAAACCACGAGAATTTTAATCGTTTATTGTTGCACAGAGAAGTTCGATGGCTTTCGAAGGGTACCTGTCTAAAAAGATTTTATGATCTCTTTGACTCAGTTTTAGAGTTTTTTGAAAGCAAAGATGATTCTTTGAGAGACAATTTATTAAAATTTAAGAGCAATATTGCTTATTTAACTGATTTATACGATAAATTTAATGAAACAAACCTACAGCTACAAGGTGATAATTTGAATTTGATCAAAGCAAAAGGAACTATTTCCTCGTTCGTGTCAAAACTTAATTTGTATAGGCAAAATTTGGGTCGGAGACAATTTCATCAGTTTCAAAATCTTTCCTCTGTGGAGACAAATGATGAAGACATTCTGGTATATTGCCAGCACTTGGAAGCACTTCAAGAAGATTTTAGGAATAGATTTCAGGATATCCTTGGTCTGATTATTCCAGATTGGGTGCTAGAACCGTTCTCAAGTTTAGAAACAGCAGAATTATCACTACAGGAGGAATTGATAGAATTGTCAACAAATGAAGAGTTAAAAGTGAAATTTAAAAATGGATATCAAGAATTTTGGCTGCAATGTCAAATTTCAGTATTATATCCAGCTTTATGGGCTGCATCAAAGAAGTTTTTCATTGCCTTTCCTTCATCGTATTTAGCCGAAAGAGGATTTAGCATAGTCAGCAATTTATTAACAAAGAAGAGAAATAGACTGTCCATAGTGGAGCGCGGTGATTTAAGATTGCTGATGACAAGTATGGAACCAAATATTGACAGATTACTATCATTACATCAAGCTCAGCCTTCTCATTAAAAATGTTATATTATTATTATATTGTTTTTTATGATATGTATTTAAGTTAAAGTTTGATCAATACATGAATACTGTATTTTTGAATAAAACATTTTTTTTTAATTTGTTGTTTCTTGGATTAGTTAAGGGGCCGTCGAATCATATTTAAGGTAGCCTTTGACACAAAAAAGGTAAAACAATTGTGAATGAAAGTGCGTTACTAATTTTAAGAATGGAAGAGTTTTTTAAGGGGGGCGTTAAGTATTTTGTTTTTGGAAAAATGGGCGGTAGGCCGAAAAAGGTTGAGAACCACTGGTTTAAATCATATACTAGAAGTATAACTTCTTACGTGCGTACAAAGTACACACACATTCTTTTTTTTTTTAGTATAATATAGCTTTATTCTTCAGTAATATCGACGTAATAATACTTTTGCTAAAGAAGTAAGTGTCATTGTATACCGGGTGTAAAAATGATAGTGTGTTTTTTCCTCAAAGTTTGGAACACCCTGTGGAATATTCTAGCACATATAAAATATTAAAATTAAAATTCAACTATAGCCTTAGGCTTTCTTAACATTTTCCTTTTTGATTCATTCACTTATGTGGGATAATAAAAAAGTAAGGTACTTTACCAACTAGCAACGTTCTTCATCAACACAGGGTGTTTCTAAATAAGTGCGACAAACTTTAAGGGGTAATTCTGCATAAAAAATAATGAACGTTTGCTTTATAAATATATATCCCCAAGTGCTTTGTTTCCGAGATACGGGATATTGAATTTTTTTTACAAACTGACGATTTATTTATTGCTCTAAAACCGGTTGAGATATGCAAATGAAATTTGGTAGTTTTTTTAGAGGCAGTTATTGCGCATTTTTGACATACAATTAAAAATTTCATATTCACCATTGGCGTGCATACGGGATGTATCTAAAATGTTTATACCCGTATACACGCCAACGATAAATATCAAATTCTTAGTTTTATGTCAAAAAATGCGCAATAACTACCTCTTAAAACCTACCAAATTTCATATGCATATCTTAACCGGTTTTAGAGCAATAAATAAATCGTCAGTTTGTAAGAAAAAATTTAACATCCCGTATCTCGGAAACAAAGCATTTGCGGACATATTATGTTTATAGAGCAAACGGTCATTATTTTTTCATGCAGAATTAGAGAATTACCCCTTAAAGTGTGTCGCATTTACTTAGAAACACCCTGTATTGATGAATAACATTGCTAGTTGTTAACTAACCTAATTATTAGGCTAGGCTATGACCTAACTTTTTTATTATCCAACATGAGCGAATGAGTCAAAAAGCAAAATATTAAGAAAGCGTAGGGCTACAGTCGAGTTTTAATTTCAGTATTTTGTATACGTTAGAATATTCCACAGGGTGTTCCAAACTTTGAGGAAAAAACACACTATCAATGTTACACCCGGTATACAACGACACTTACCTCTTCAGCAATAATATTATTACATTAATATTCTTGAAAAGCAAAGCTATAATATACTAAAAAAGTCACTAAAATCGGACAACCGGTTTAGGAAATACGAGACATCAAAAATGTCCCATTTTTAAGGTGGTGCGTTAATTTTGGTGCTTAGTGTATTTTTCAAAGTTCAAATGTGTTTTTTTATTTTTCCAAGTGGGTCCGAAATTGTCATTAACATATAACTTATAAAAAACAATTTTTTGAAATGCTTAGAATAAAATTTCTTTTCCACTCTTCTCTGTTTTTTGCTACTTGGTGCCAGTTTCTCCCCATTTTTGCTCTGATGTCGTCTAGCCATCGTTTTGTGGTTTTCTTCTACTAGTCCAGGAACCGAAGCTTTTCACCCCGCAATTTTTACAGAATGGATCGATTTGCTTGAAAATTTGAGTATAAGTAGTGGATGGTCCAAGGATCAAAATCTATATGATGCCGAAAGGCGCTTTTATTATGGGGGTGGTTGCCACCCCATCTCGGGGGTAGAAATTTTTTATTATATTTTGACAGCAAAAGTTGATAAAAACATTCATTCTAAGCAAAAAATGTTATATACATTTTTTTGACCAAACTAATAATTTTCGATTTATTCGCTATCGAAAATGTTAGTTTTATATGGAAAAAATCAATGTTCTTCTATAGTATACTCATTTACTATTCACTCAATTTTCGTCGTAGAAAAAAATTTTTTACACCAAGTTCTTAAGAATGAAATAACCTACAATTTCATATTTAAACATTTTTTCTTATCTTTGATGCTAATCTTTCTATTCTGAAGAAAATAGCATTTTGTACAAAACTACGAAAATTCTTTATTCGCTTTTAACTTCAGATTTTTAAAAACTAATCATTTTAAACCAGTCAAACTTCTAGAATCTATTAATAATACACAAATAAAGAAGAATGAATAAGGCCAATGACTTAAAACACCGCTAACTTACATTATTATGCTTACAATTGGATTTTTCCTTTTTTTTTTTTTAAAAAATATATTGATTTTTTAACCGTTACTTTTTTATTTTGTATCTTAGAAAGTTTGGTATAAAAGAATTTTGTAGGCTTTTACAAGATCTACAAGCTTATTAATCTTAAATCTCATTAAAATCCTTAGTCACAAAAAGAGGTGACTTTGAAAGGGTTGGTAAAGGTGGTTTTTGCATACTATTACAAGTTTTAATTGTCAATAGCTCACTTAATTTTTGTCATAGAAAAATTTTTTTCGAACCAAATTCTTGGGAATTAAATTAGCTACAATTTAATATTTATACATTTTTTCACATCTCTGATGCTAATCTTTCTATTCAGAAGAAAAATCCATTTTTTCCAAACTACAAAAATTCGTTAATCGCTGTAAACTTAATTTTTTTAAAAACGAATCATTCTAAGTCGGTAAAACTTCTCGAACATATTAATAATGCATAAATCAATAAGACCAAATAAGGTCAATGACTAGATTTATTTAGGGTGGTGATTACGGGGTTGCTTCCGACCACTTTTGCGCTGAAAAAAATATGGACTGACATTCTTTTCATTATAAGTCACTTAATTTTTGAGCTAGAGACTTCTTTTTTATTTCTGGAGATAGATATTTTTCTCTATTAAATTCTTTAAAGTTCTTTAAATTAGTTTTAACAAGTTATTCTCGAAAAATGCATATTTTTCCCGTCTTTTGACTTTGAAACTACAATATTTAGCATTTGACAAAGGAGAGCTAACATATAATACAGTATATCTTGATTACTGTTGGTCTTAAAGAAAATTAAAAAACACGGTTTTGTTTATTTTTTCAAATAGTACATTTTTGTTAAGTAAGTTTGTTTTCATAAAACGAAAAGTTTTGGAGTTATTAGCAGAAAACTAATTAAAAACATTCATTTTTCGATATAATACTAACACTTTCGATAGCGAATAAATGGAAAACTATTAATTTTATCAAAAAAATGTATGGAACATTTTTTGCTTAGAATGAACGTTTTTACCAACTTTTGCGGTCAAAATAAAATAAAAAATTTCCACCCCCAACAGGGGGTGGCAACCACCCCCATGGTGAAAGCGCCTTTTGGCATCATATAGATTTTGATCCTTGGACTATCCACTACGTATTCTCAAATTTTCAAGCAAATCGATCCATTCTGTAAAAATTGCGAGGTTTTGTCCTATTTCAAGCTTCATTACTTGGACTATACTACGACTGTTCTCGCGAGGTCTCCAATATACAATTTTTCTCGTCCACCTTTCGTTGTTTTGCTATGCCACGTGTCCTAATTGTTCCTTTTCATTTGCCCAATTCTTCCAATTACATCTTCCACCTTCGTTCTGATTCTCACGTCCTCATATCATATATGTTCTCTCAGAGATACTCCTGTAGCTGGCTGTACACCATTAAATTACAAATAGATTTAATGAAAATTCGTCTTGGTAAAAGGTATGTTAATTTAAAAAGCCCTAGAAGGACTACAAATATAAAAACAAAACGTTTTCGCTCTGTAACAAGAGCATCATCAGTGTCACAAGAACATGGTGAGCCACCCAAAAATACAAAGGATAAAACCTTTTAAAAATAGACTAAAAGTCTTATGTAAGTGTAAGCATAGTAAAATCCAAAGAATGGATATAAATCCTATTAATATGGCCTTAGGACAACATATGACTCCCACACGTGGTAAGTGGGTTACTAGGTAACAATTAATTAGGTCATTATGTTAAAAGAGGTGGAAGACGACTGAAGTTTGATTGAAATGTTATATAATAAATCCTGACGATGCGATGGATGAAATTAATATAGTGTTATGATCTGCTTTTTATTAATTTTATATTAATTATTATTTATCTGATTAATTATTTAATTGTTGCAAATCATACATAAAAATGAATAAAAAATCTCAGGGTGCCTTTTTATACTATAAAAAAAACTAAATTATCTCACGTTATACTTATCTTCTCTCGTGGGTTCAGTATCTCTTAGTTGATCCTAATCGGGAAAAAATAGGGAAAAGAAATAAAGCAAAATATTAAAATAAACATACAGAATTGTCTTTTATTTATCAAAATCAATACTCTAAAATCTATCAAATCTAAAACCTGTGGACACAGATGTCCGAATGAAATTTTTACCACTTAAATTTATTATAGTTAAAAAAAATTTATCGGTTTGTTCCCGATGACTTTGGTAAAACAAACTAAACAAAACAAATTCATGTATTCGCAAGATTAGCTATACTTCCTATTTACTTTTAGAAATATTGGAATTTTAATTCATATGCTTTTTACTCAAAATTTTAGTTTCCGAACATAAAAATATTTTTCACATAAGTTGACTGACCTTTTGCTTCAATCATTCTGATGTCTTCTCGTGACCCAAAAACAGCTCTCCCTCGTTGACTATGTCAAAGGCTACTCATCAAAGCCCTCTCCGTTCTCCAGCTTCAAAACTATCAGCATACCAGCACCAATTCTCCAACAAGCCGGGCCTCTTTTGACACGTACTCGATTCAAACAAAACTCCAAAAATTCTCTGCTCTCCTTCTCACAATAATACAGAATCAAAGAGGTATTTCGTCTCAATTTGATCTGTCTCTCGTTCCACTTTTCAACACTATTCTCCACTATCAAACAGCCACTGGTATCTGCTAACTATCTATCCACGAAAACGTCGAACTGCTCTTCAGCGATGCCAAAAACATAATGACCTCTTTTTCAAACTCTCTCAATCATTCAAACTACCTTTCCCCTTCCAACTTGCCAAGAATCAGAAACAATCTTTTCCATTCGACAAACAACATTTATTTTCAAAATTATTCCGACCATCCTAATTACTTTCGGGGAAACTCTACAACATTTACTCGTGTTGAACAAAGATATTAAAATTTCAAACTTTCTTTTTAAACCACTTTCCCAGAAAGTGATAATTACATCTACCTGTGGATTCTATAGTTCTCGTAATAAACAATCTATTTTCATTTTAAATCTAAATACATCGTCCTTTTCACTTTAATTATTCACAAAAGTCAGCTCAATATACAGGGTGTATCAAATTTATATGCCCGCGTTATTTAAAAAAAAATTTAATTTAATTTTTATTTTGCCTTTGATTGATAAAATTGAAAACACAATAATAGATACCCTAAGACATATGACTTCGTGGAATAATAGTATATAACATTTCAATGTAAGACTTTTAGTCGACATTTTAAGGGTTTTAACCCATGTATTTTTGGTGGCTTAGCATGTAGAGCTTGTGAGTATAAACTAATATTTTATCTTGGTCAACTTTAAAAGAAGTTTACCTTTGTTTTCACTAATCATGGTTATACTTATTTTAGGCAAAGAACACTGATGATGCTCTCTTTAGAGCGAAAACGTTCTGTTTTGTAATTGTAGCCCTTTATTATGGTTTTTAAAATAAATATACCTTTCATACAGAAGATTTATCTTCAATTTTTCGTAATTAATGGTATACAGCCAGCTACAGGAAAGTTTTTCCTTGTGAATTTTTCTCAAATCACTACAATTCTACAGGGTGTGTATATTGCTACTAAATTAACAAAAAAGCGTAATACGTACTTTAAACTAGCTCGCATAATATTCCAAAAGCTCATATTTGAAGAAATAGGACATCGAGGAAAATCAAAAAATGTAAAAATGTACAGAGCGTTCCATTAAAAAAACTTAATTTTGTGTCATCCTGTCAATATACGAGCGGCCCTGTATATTTGAAAATATTTTAAAATTATGGCGCCTATCTAAAATTATGGTAACTATCTGTGCCCCAACTTTTACTCAAATAACTTTTTTTCGTATATCTTACGACAAACGAGTAATTGGACTTTGTTACACTAATGCCCCACTAAATAATATCATTCCATCATCATTGATTACAATGTCGAGGATTTTAATAAACACATATTTTTAACGAAAACTTTCCGTTTATAAATTCGCAAAGTCTGTGTGTTATTGCGTTGCAGCTCCTGCAATACTTAGAGCAGATTTATCGATGGATTCCTATGTAGTTTTGTCTTCTGAAAACGGCATTTTGATATCTCTAACCGCCTTCGAAATAATCGACCTCAAAATCTAAAATGTGACGTCAAAATCCTTTTATTTTCTGCCGACACACTAAACGTCAGCTGAAATCGTTGCTAGTAAGTAGGCTAGTTTTTTAATCTGAATTTGTTAAGTAAAGCATACGTTATTTACATTTGAGTTTGACACTTCGTGAAGTCAAACTAAATTTTAAATTAAGTATATATTAATAAAATATCAATGACATTTGATAGTGAATTTAATTATTATATAAAATAAATAAAATGTTGTTCTGAAGCTATTTTCTTGTGGCATTTTTATAATCAATTACTTTTAATGGGAAATTAGCCACAATTTTACCAAAAAAATTATTTTATTAACGTTTCGAAGCCCAAATCGGGTTTCGTTGTCAAAATACAAAATACTACTAAAATAAACAAAAATGTTGTTGCTAAGTTAAAAATTCTTATAATAATTTATTTAATCCGACTCATTTATATTGGCAATTCAGATGTATATTATACATTTTGATGTATAAGATGTTCAAATATACAATTTGAGTATATTTTGAAAGCAATAATTTATTAATAACTTTGGTCCATTTGTTATGAAATGAAAATTGTTATTATAGTCGGTTCGCTAAACTCAGACACAACTGACTAGTGATTTTAGTATATAATTTTTTGGTTTTTTGCCAATTTTGTCAAAATTACTAATTATTTAGTAATTATTACTTACTTACTTACTTACTTATTTCCTGTTACTCCGTAAAGGAGCATAGGGCATCCACGAAGCTTCTCCATTGGACTCTGCTGAGTTGTCCTTCCTCAAGGTGTGTCCCAGCCAATTCCATCTGTTCCTTTTAATTGCAATTTCAATTGGCTCTTGTTTGGTTTTCTTCCAGAGTTCTTGATTTGTTATGATGTTGAGCCAATATACTTTCAAAATTTTTCGGAGGCACCTGTTTACAAATACTTGGAGTTTTTTGACAGTTCCGTCTGTTATTGCCCAGGTCTCGCATCCATACAGTAATACTGTTTTAACATTACTATTCAACAGTCTTATTTTGGTGTTTTGATTAATTTGTGTTGACCTCCATATGTTCGAGAGTGTTCCAAATACTTGTTGTGCTTTTCTAAGTCGATGTTTAATGTCCGCCTCGATTCCACCATGTACGCCAAGTATACTTCCTAGGTAGCAAAATTCTTGTACCTGTTTTACTTCTTCTTTACTGATATATAATTTTTTCTGTCGGAGTTGGCCTATTCTCATCTCAACTGTCTTATTGACATTTATTCGGAGACCAATTTCTGCCGCCTCTTTCTCCAGTTTACTTAGCATGTTCTGCATATCATCTATTGTATGGGATAACAGGCATATATCATCTGCATATTCCATATCAGCCAGTTTCTTACCATCTAAGTAGTTCCAAGGGATTCCGTTTTTTCTGTCTATGGTTTTTTGTAAAATGTAGTTGAGATATATATTGAAGAGTAGAGGTGAGAGTATACAGCCTTGCTTTACCCCCTTCTCTATTTCTATTTTGTCCGTCATTTGACCCTTATGTAATACCTGGAATGTTGTTCGGTTATACATCATTTGTATTATTCTAATGATCTTAGGTGGAATTTTTGCGTGGCTTAAAATGTTCCAAAGAGCTTTGTGTTTTATACTATCAAACGCTTTGGCAAAGTCTACAAACGTCATTATCAGTGCTGCATTCTTTTCTTTAATTTCTTCTATGATGATACGTGATGTAGCAATCTGGTCAATACAGGATCTTCCCCTTCTAAAACCCGCTTGTTCATTGCGACGATTTTTATCGATTTCGGCGTTAATTCTTTGATGTACAATATAGGGTAGCATTTTATTTATAGAACACAATAGTGTTACCCCTCTCCAGTTTTCGCATAGCTGCGCGTCACCTTTTTTTGGGAGATTTATTATGATTCCATTATTCCACTCTGTAGGTACGTGTTCTTCATTCCATATCTCTATCAGCAATGGTGCCAGTAACTCCACTGTTCCCTCAATGTCAGCTTTCCACAATTCGGATGGGATACCGTCAATTCCTGCTGCTTTGTTATTCCTCAGGTGACGGATTGCTTCACCTAATTCTTTCTTCGTTGGGCTCTCTGCATTTATTTTTAAACAGTTTTCAATTGGTCCTGCTGCATGGTCTTCTTGCGCAAACGGTTCGTTTTCTTGCTCTGCTATGAGTTCTTGGTAATACTCTTGCCATCTATGGGTCTGTTCTTCTGTCGTTGTGAGAACTTGCCCTCTTTTGTCTTTTAGTGGTTTGTTATTGTTTGAGTTCCTGTTTGCCAAACGCTTGGTGTTTCTATATAATTCTCTTTGGTTATTTGTTGCTGCTGCTTCTTCTGCTGCTCGAGCCATTCCCTCAGCCCATTTTCTCTTGTCTCCTCTAGCACTCTTTTTTACCTGTTTATTTGCAGCTTCATTATTTTCATTTTCATTATTGCAGCTAGTAATTATTAACTATTTAGTAATTTTTTTTTTGGCAAATTGGCAAAATTATTGACTAAAATCACTAGTCAGTTAGTTGTGTCTGAGTTTAGCGAACCGACTATATGAAATATTGTTTGGCGTAAAAAATTATGGTCTGATATGTGCAATTACATCCTTCTAATGGAAAAAAATATTTGAAGATTTTTCTCAAATTATGGATACCAACAATATTTTCATTTATAACTATTTTATTTTTAATTTGACGAAGAAAAGTTATTCTTCATAAAATGCTGTTAATGGTCCAAGATTTATGATGCAACCATCATATATCAAATTTTATTAATTTTTTACGAGGTATATAAAAAATATGAATTTCGATCAAGAGTAAAGTACCTTTATAGTTCACAACATTTAAATTAGAATGATATAATTGCACATTAAAACATAATTTTTGATTCTAAACAACTTTTCATAATAGCAGTTTTCCATATTATGAATTAAAATACGTAAATAAACAAAGTTTTGGTTATGATAATGGTCGCATTTTCAGCTTGTTTTATATAAAATTAAACAAAGTAAAGAGTGAAAAAATCTTGACCTCATCAAATATTCCAGAATAACAAATAAGGTTTATATAAATTCCCACCCTTTTCAAAATTCCAGCTTCAGCTGTAACAATATCTTTTGTGAATGCCGGCCACGAACCCGTCCCGTCCTGTCGGCAAGAAAATTCACGAGTTAATTCACTTTTCTACCATTATAAATTGTGGTTGAAACTAAGGGCTTTAATAAGTAAAGCAAATTGGTTTATTTCGATCCACTAGCGAAATTAACGGGTCACTTAGGCCTGGCTGTTTACATAGGATGCAAGGGTTAAAAGGAGCGAACCAGGAACCGTACCACAGACGTGATGTCATATAAACTAGGTGGGTAATAGAATAAGAGCTGGGAACGTCAGAAAAACAAGGACTTTAAAGCCGAGATCCGATGGAGTGTGACGTGATACTCTTTACCAGTTACCTCGGCAAAGACAAATGAAAAATATATAGTGCATTGTAAAAAAAATCTAGAACTATTTTTAAATAAGATATGCTTTTTCAAAATGTGACATATACACATGCAATAGGTCTCACTAAGTTAGAACCATATGCAAACTTTTTTATTATTAACTTTATGAAAAAAATTATTTTTTATAAAATGCTCTGCATAGTCTAAAACCTGAGATGCAATCATCAGATATACAATTTTATCAATAGTGTACGAGGTATGTTAAAAATATAAATTTCGCTCAAGAGTAAAGTACCTTTATATTTCACAATATCGAAAAGTGTTATTAAGAAAAGATATTTGGAATTAAAAATTATGTTATATTATGCAATTATATTCTTCTAATCGAAAAAAAATTAAAAAATTTAAAATGTTCCCAAATTACGGATACCCTTGAATATCCTACGGATATCTTGTTTAAAAATAGTCTTAGAATTTTTTGCAATATACCGTTTTAAAATAAAGAAAATAAACTTTTTTTATTCCACAATGTATATACCTTAATGTACAAGAAAAAAGTCATACTGGGAAATTTAAAAAATTATCGTTAAAAATATCAAAAATCATTAAAAGTATAAAACCTTAAAAAAACATAACTTGCTTAAAAGTAGCCGTATTACCTTAAACAATAGACCATTTTAAAGGTAATTCACGACTCTTTCTACTTAATGTACCATTGCATATACCTAGAAATGCGTAGAAAAGTTACAAAACCATGTTTGCGAAATAATGGGAAAATGGCCCAAAAATGCTGTAAGCGGCGAACTTTAAATCCTAGAGACTTTTACCAAACTTCATTTAAAGAGGAAGCATGGAAGATATTTCTCGCTAAAACAATGCCTATACTTATATAACTATGGAAAAAAGTTATGTGGCAAAAAACAAAACGGCTTTCTTTCTTGTTTTTTTCTTGCTTTTCTTTTAAGTATATTTTTGTAAAAAAAATATTTTTGATTTTAAATTGTGATATTTTGATAGTAAACTTAACCTGGACCAATTTTACTGTAGACGTGTTTGTACAAAAAGTGCATGAAACTCACCATAATTCACCCTGTGCCTAGGGACTAATTCACCCCTTTCTCAAAAACGCACCCATTGAAATGGTAGCACTCCGCGGTTTTTTCAAATATAGAGGTCCATTGACCATATGAGATAATAAAATCCCGTTAACGTTGTAGTTCCCTTTAGTTCTCTTATTTTGAGCATAATCAATAGTCTATTGATAAAAAGTACCGATTGGCTCACAATTGTTATCAACAAATAAGTCTGGCAATTACAAATTCACATTTATATTATGTACTTAAAAAAATTATCGTCTTGAAATAATTTTAAATTCAATATTTTTAGCTGTACGGGTCTGCTGTGTAGTAATGAACGTAACCTGTACCAGCAGCCAGGTAGCCGGTACGCTGTTTGAGGGAGCATAGAGAATATTATAGTAAAGAACCAGCATTCTTAAAATTCTTTCTCGAAAAGGTTGCTAGCTCTCACACTATATAAACAAGGAAGGTAATACACTGCGAAAAAAAGCTTTTGCAAGGGTTTAGGTGTTGAGGTAACTCAACGAGCACTGGGGGGATGATAAACGTGCTTGTGGTATAGGGATGTAGGAATTGTGAGGCGTAAGCTCTAAATGTTAATAGTGAACGCAGGGGTATATTAAAGTAAACCAAATAATCTGAATATTAGATAGCGACTGTTGTACCCGGAAGGAAGTACTTACCATATCCATATTATCTTGATACGTTTATACAGTGCTAGTCAAAAGTCCGTACCCCCCTTCATATCTTTTGAACGGTTATACCTATAATAGTGAAATTAGAAGGTAGTTGATGGAAAAATACAGGAGTAAAGACACAAACGCTCATATGGTATTCATTGATTTTGAGAAAGCATATGATAGAGTTCCTCGAGAGATTCTTTGGTGGGCACTCAATAAGAAAGGAGTCCCTGGTAAATATGTAAAGATTGTGAGGGACATGTATGAGGGAGTAACGACTAGTGTTCGGACAGGTGTGGGAGAGACTGATAAATTTCATGTGAAAGTAGGATTGCACCAAGACTCTGTGCTTAGTCCGTATTTATTCTCATTAGTTTTGGACCAGATAACAGCGAAACTACGGGGTAACGTTTAACATTCCATGGTGCTTAATGTATGCTGATGATGTCGTGTTAGTAGGAAATAGTGAAAGAAACTTAGAACAAAAACTGGAACAGTGGAGGCAAGCTCTGGAGGAAAAAGGTTTAAAACTTAGTAGGACAAAAACAGAGTATTTAGTTTTTGATTAAAGTTATGAGTAATTTAATGCATATTTTTTTCGACGAGTACTTAATAAGTATTCAAGCTTGAATAATTGGAAAACGATGTATTTTATAAAATATACCTACTAAGTATTTTTGTCATAGTAATTTGAAATACCTATCAACTGAACTCCAGAAAAAGTTAATAGCATCAAAATTAAGCAAGTTATGATGAAAATAAAAGAACCACTTCGAATTTGTTAGGAAAAGTGAAAAATAAAACATACGCCATTTCAACAAAAATTAAAATTTATAGTAATCCTTAGAATAATCTCTTTATATTAGCATACGTAATGATTTCAAGAATTTTGACCGGTTTTGAATGCATATTTTTGAAAAAAAAATATTTAAGTATCGTAATTTTTATTTTCTTTTGATAATAACTCCGAAAGTACTCAATATACGTAAAAAATTATATATAACCAAATTTTAGTTTTTCTCTATCAAATATTTTACCTTTTTTACTATTTCTGTAAGGTAAAAAATAACCGAGATAGAAACGTTTAAAGCTTAAATTTTTCTGCGAAAACCATGTACGCGGGGCCATTTAACCTTTTATTTTAAAAAAACTAAGGAGTTTAAAAGATAAAATTCAACGTAGTTTAATAACCCTTGGAACTAACTTTCAAATACTTTTTAAGTGAACCGGATATCGTAAAAATTAACGGAGTTAATTTTAAAAAATATACATTTTTGGAAAAATTTTTAAAAGATAAATTTTGAAACATTTTTGGAGCATAAATTTTAATACTATCAACTTGTTAGGGGGCTCATTTGATAGATATTTGACAAATGTTTAATAAGTATATGTTATAAAATGCATCATTTCCCCGTAATTTAGCTTGAATACTAGATTTGGGTACTCGCCGAAAAAAATATATATTCAATTACCTATAACTCACTCTTATTGAACATTAGAAGGTTTTTCTAGTAAGGAGTTTATTTTATTTTTTATTGGCTTCAATTTTAGTAATAATAACGTTTTTGTAAAAACTTATAGTTTTTGAGTTATTTAAGAAAAATCGGTTAAAAGCATGCATTTCTCTCAGGAAAAACTAAAATTTTTGATCTTTAATAACTCAAAAAGATTTGACTTATTTTAATAATTTTATATAACAAATTTTGCTTGAAATTCGTCCCTTTATATAGTTATGGGGTTATTTTTAATAAAATAATTTTCACCCCGAGAAGGGGTGGCATCCACCCACAGGGTAAAAGCGTAAGTTGGCACAATGTCTCCTTTGTTCCTTGAGATATCCTCTAACCACTCACCAATTTTCATGCAAATCGATGGAGGTTCAACGAAATTGGAGGTAATAGCTCTTATCCACCTTCAGTGACTGCACTATAGTCTTCAAATTTTTAAATTCGGTACACTACTTTATTTTGTTTCCTTAACCCGGCATTGTTCGCTAGGTTGGTTTTAAGGTACGTATCCATACAAGGGCGAACCCCGCTCCGTGTAGCAGCTCCACATAGTGGATACGTCGGCGAACCCCGCTCGGCGCTCACCCTCTTCGATCCAACCGGTTTGCGGTTTATATAGGGTGTCCCAAAAGTAGTGGAACGGTCGAATATTTCGTGAACTAAACATCGGATCGAAAAACTGAAAAATACGTGTTCAATCATTTTCAAAAATCTATTCAATGACACCAAACGCCAACCCCCACTATACCCCCTGGAGGTGGGGTGGGGGTAACTTTAAAATCTCAAATGGAAACCCCTAGTTTTTCTTGCAGATTTGGATTCGTTACGTAAAAGTAAGCAACTTTTATTCAAGACATTTTTTCGAACTGTGGATAGATGGCGCTATAATTGGGCCTTGTTATGCAAAAAGCAACCAACCCACATTTTTGAGGAAAACAAGATAATGTCACATATCGATTTAAAAATGTGTATTCTACATTGTGTAAAAAGCAACCAAGCCATTCCAAATATTAAACCATGAAAAATACTACTCCAAATTATTTCTGTTTAATAATAGTTCACTTAAGATTTCGCATAAGACAACCAACCCACTTGGATTGTTTGTGTGTATCACTGGACTGAAAATATTATTACATTGCACTGTCGAAAAGTACCAGCCAAGTGGGTTGATATTGTTATGCCGATTACGGTTCCTGGAATGTTGCATCTTTTTGTTTTTACGTGTAGGTACTGACCAATATTAGTTCGTGCTTAAATATTAAAATATTTGTTGTGTTATATCTACTATATTATGAAGAAATCTTTGAATCTTTAATGCGAAAAATATGTTTAAATCAAGAACTGTTAAAATAATTAAAGCGGCTCGCGAAATTGCAGAAAATGGTAAGTTTTAGGATTAAGGCTATGTTTATCTTACTTTTTAAATATTATGGTTTGTTGTTTTGACTGATTATCGCATATTTTTTATTTGTATTGATATTATGTTTAATAGTAGAAATTCTACTGTATGGTATTATTGAGTTGACTGAAATTATTCGGTTTTATTCATGGATTTTGTGGGTTGGTTGGATTTTGCAGATTGCATTTTATTAGATATATTTCCAACAGCAAAAAGAAACCAACCCTCAATATGGCTATTTTTTTTGTAAAAATTTATTAGGATAATTTTGATACTACTATGATAAAATTGCTCTAAAATTAAACTATTGATTAGTGAAGTTATCGTTTAAAAAAATACGACGGAAAATTAAATATTTAGAAAAACATAAAAAGTTAATTTTCTCTTAATTTACAAATTGAGGGTTGGTTGCTTTTTGTTTAACATGGCCCAATTGGGAAAAACGATTTATCCTGATACGATAGGTAAATTATAGAAACGGTCTAATATCTCGAGAATCACTTCCAAATGAGAAACCAAAAAACAGGTTTTTAATATTTTTCGAAAATCTATCAACAAACACCAAAAATGACCCTCCCACCCACCCCCTGGAGACGGCGTGGGGGGTAAATTTAAAATCTTAAATAGCAACCCCCACTTTTTATTGCAGATTCGAATTCGTCATGAAAAATTAAGCAACATTTATTCGAAACATTTTTTAAAATTGCTGATAGATGGCGCTAATAAATCGTATTTTTCCAATTAAAGCGCCATCTATCAACAATTCTAAAAAATGTTTCGAATAAATGTTGCTTAATTTTTCATGACGAATCGGAATCTGTAATAAAAAGTGGGGTTGCGATTTAAGATTTTAAAGTTACCCCCACCCCACCTCCAGGGGGTGGGTTGGAGGGTCATGTTTAGTGCTATTCGATAGGTTTTCGAAAAGTAATAAAAACCTTCTTTTTGGTTTCTCATTTGGAAGTGTATGTCGTGAGATATTAGACCGTTTCTATAATTTTACCTATGGTATCAGGATAAATCGCTTCTCCCAATTACAGCGCCATCTATCCACAGTTCGAAAAAATGTCTTAAATAAAAGTTGCTTACTTTTACGTAACGAATCCAAATCTGCAAGAAAAACTAGGGGTTTCCATTTGAGATTTTAAAGTTACCCTCCACCCCACCTCCAGGGGGTGTAGTGGGGGTTGGTGTTTGGTGTCATTGGATAGATTTTTGAAAATGATTGAACACGTATTTTTCAGTTTTTCGATCCGATGTTTAGTTCGCGAAATATTCGACTGTTCCACTACTTTTGGGACACCCTGTATGTAGGGGAGCTCATAGCGTATCCATTCGAGCTGCTACACAGAGCGGGGTTCGCCCTTGTATGAATACGTGACTTTACGTGAGTGATCGCGCGTGACATTTTGTATCAAATATACAACTTTTGGCTTTTTTTACGAAATAAAATTTTCAAAATAGATTTTAAACGTTTTTTAATAACCAATAAAATGGACGATACAAAAAATAAATATCAGGAATTAAATCCACATTTTTAATCAATCTCCGTATCTTCATAATAATTCGCGAACGCACTTTGGACAATTAGGTATTGTCATTTTCATGATCATTTTTCAGTGCGTAACAAATGATAGGAAAAAGGGTAAGTCCGTGATAATACACATTTATGACATTTATTCTAACATGACATTTTAGTTAAATCTGACAGTTGTCACATTTTATTTTCAATTTGGAATAAAAACAAATCAAATGTGTTTCTTGCATTTATAAAATGGTATTTTCTTTGATTTGTATAGTCTTATAAATTATACAGATTATATTTGTAATATTATGATCTAATTAAAAAAAAATATTTTTTATTATTACGCCATCTATCGACAACTAGAATAACTAGAAGAAATGTTATAAAAATGTCACCGACGAAATGTAATCACCGACGTGCCTTTTTTTCTGTCACATACAATTTAATGCGTTAGAAAGAAATCGAAAAACTGTGACGCACTGAAAGATGATCATGAGAAATACTGTATAACAAGAATGTTCTGGACAAATAATTATTCGCTGACAAAAATTACAATTATTTTTAACTTTTCTATTTTTCTATTTTTGCTGTATAATTCTTCCTACAGAATTATATTAGCCACATTCAGGAAGCTGGAACTCATTTTAAATTGGCTCGAATCCATCTCCAACTGTCTCGCAATCTGACTGTTCGCTGTCTGTATCATGATCACGAATTCATATTCTCTTTCCGATCACTTTCTCGTTGATCACGTATTTCAAGGTGGTTATTGAGACCACCTGTTTACGATTTAAATTAATTTGTTATATTTTATTTAATATTTATTTAAATCCCGCTGCGACGGGCCTGGACTGTTTTTGTCACAACATATAGATCCAAAATCTAGTACCGAACCAGCCGGTTTTCATATATTTTTATTTTTATGTATAATGACTTGGCCTCGAGACTGTGGAGAATAAACACGTTCTTTGTCACGCATTTTTGTAAAATTGTACAGTAGTCAGTTCTTAAATAAATTCGTAAAACTGTTATCTACGTTATTGTCACTCTACTGAAGTGAAAGAGATGTATTCTCATCAACCAATGGTCCTTCGAGCCGGATAGTGCATAAGATTATTGAAATTCAGCGTCAATAATAAATTACCAGTTTAAATTTTATTATTACCAGTAAATTCAGTCAGCCAGTTCAAGACGGCATATCATCACGGTAAAAAGTTAGTGAAATTTTCGATCGTCAACAACAAGCAGGTTTTAGAAGAACTTTGCCGCTGTACAAATGTGAGTTTTTCCTTTTTATTGATTTATTCCTATTCTAACCAATATTTTTAAATATTTCGTTATCTTTCGCTTTGTGTGAGCCAGTTTTTATTCAAATTTATATTTAATGATATTTGAACTTTATATTTTAAATGAGTATGACAATTTTATTTGTAATAAACTGAAACCTGAATTATTTTAAAATTAGAATCGGTTTTTTGGTATAAATTGCTTTCATTTAATTAATAGTATTTGAATTATTTCGGAATAGGATTGATATTAAGCATAAATTTCATTCATTTAATTAAAATAAAATGCCGGAATCAAAAGAAACGAAAGAATCCGAAAAGTTGCGTAAAAGTAGGGAATCTGTTAGAAATCGTCTCGATACCTTCGCAAAATACATTGATAAAATAGCTATACCGGGGTCGTCGGATAATTTGCCGGTCACCGAACTTTCAGTCAGATTAGATCGGGCTGAAACAATAATAGAGGAATTTGAAGTTGTTCAGGGTAAAATAGACGCGTTAGTAGATGATGTATCAGTTGAAATAAAATATCGTGAAGATTTTGAAAATGTTTATTTTTCTACTATAGCAAAGGCAAAAGAGCTTCTGCAGCCTAAGCCTATTATATCTAGCAACGAAAATGCAAATCAAAGTTCAGTTTCTGATCGTAATAGCTCATTCAATTCAGGGATAAAGCTCCCAACCCTTCATTTGCGTCAATTTAGCGGGAACTATTCAACCTGGTTAGATTATCATGATTGCTTCGATACAATAATCGTTAAAAATAATGATATAAGTGACATTCAGAAATTTCATTATTTAAAATCATCCCTATCGGGGACAGCTGAAAAGATAATAAATTCTATTAAGGTTTCTGCAGCTAATTTTACAGTAGCGTGGAAGCTTCTTTGTGACAGGTATTCTAATGAGCCTTTACTAATCCATAATCACATCAAGTCCATTTTTAATTTAAAGGTAGTTAATCGTGACAGTTCTAAGTGTCTCCAACATCTAATTGATGGATTAACTAGTAATCTGCGATCTCTAGAATCCTTAGGGGAGCCAGTAAGCACTTGGGACTCAATAATAATTTTTATAATTCTAGAAAAACTTGATCCTGAAACTGTCAAAGATTGGGACAAGGAGAGTCGAGGTAATGCCCCTACGTCGGTAAAGCCTACTCTCGACGATCTTCTAAAATTCTTGCAGCATCGAGCTGATACTTTAGAAAAGTTCGAAGCAAGATCTATCAAGGGAGGTTCTAGTTCCAAAGATCATTCTCATTCTTCATCTCATAGGTCCAAAACTCATACAAGTCAATCATTCATCAATAATGGAGCTTTTTCAGATCTGTGTCCACATTGTAATGGTCCTCATAAAATGTCAACTTGTACTTCTTTTCAAAATTTAGATGTGCATGCGCGCATGCGTGAGGTCAAAAGGGTACGAGCGTGTTTTAATTGTTTATTTATAGGACATCAAAATACCAGTTGCAAGTATGGTAAGTGCAAGAAATGTGGGAAGAAGCATCATACGCTTCTCCACGTTAATGCAGAAAATAGCAATTCTCCAAATGATACTCAATCCGTTTCTTCGGATAATCAAACTCCACAAACATTGTCATTTCATGCAGTTCAGAATTCGTTTGCACTGCTGTCAACTGTCACAGTCCAAATTGCAGATAGGTCTGGAGTTAAGCATAATTTTAGAGCCCTTCTAGACAGTGGTTCTCAGTCACATTTTGTCACGTATAGTCTGGTTTCCAAATTGGGTCTCTCCAAGGAACCTGCCGACATTTCAGTGGTCGGTGTCACTCAAATATCTTCAAGGATAAAGCACAAGAGTAAGTTGTCAGTATATTCGTTATATTCTTCTTTTTCGACAACCTTAAACTGTCTTGTTACTTCTTCAATTTGTGGTCATGTTCCAAGTATTCCGATCGACGTAGACTCTGTCTCTATTCCATCAAATATTCGCTTGTCTGATCCAAATTTCAATATTCCTTCCGGCATAGATCTTCTTATAGGTGTAGAGCTTTTCTGGGATCTTCTGTGCGTTGGACAAATCAAATTGGGTCCTCAGAAACCCATTTTACAAAAAACCAAATTTGGCTGGGTAATTTCTGGCCCACTGCCCAAAAGGTACGATCATCAAATCGTCACTTGCAATTTCGCACAGCAGAATGAATGTCATCATCTATCAAGATTCTGGGAAATAGAAGAGTGTCCACTTCTCCCACCTCTTTCAAAGGAGGAAATAGAGTGCGAGGAACACTTTAAATCGACTCATAAAAGAAATTCGGATGGTCGTTTTGTAGTCAGTCTTCCATTAAAGAATTCGACTGATACTCTGGGTGAATCTAGGAGCAGAGCTGGAAAAAGATTCTTTAATCTAGAACGAAAACTTCAGAATAATCCTATCATGAAGGATATGTATGTTTTATTTATGGACGAATATATTTCAATGGGTCATATGTCTAAGGTTGAGGAGCCTACAGACCCAGCTCACTTCTATCTTCCACACCATGGAGTCCTTAAGGAGAATAGTCTCACTACTCAGCTGCGTGTAGTGTTCGATGGTTCTTGCCCTACCACTTCAGGTGTTTCAGTTAACGATCTTCAAATGGTCGGACCAGTCGTCCAAAATGATCTTATATCAATTCTATTTCGATTTAGGCAACACACTTATGTGGCTTCTGCTGACATCGCCAAAATGTATCGGCAAATTCTCGTTTGTCCTTCTGAACGAAACCTCCAGCTAATTCTGTGGAGACGGGATCCTCAGGAGCCTTTGCAAACTTATTCTCTGAACACGGTAACTTACGGCACTGCCTCTGCCAGCTTTCTTGCTACAAGATGCCTGCTTCAATTATCTTATGAAAATTCTGAGCAGTATCCTCAAGCTGCAAAGATTATTAAAAATGATTTCTACGTGGATGACCTCCTGACGGGGTCTGATTCAGCCTCAGAGCTTCTTCAACATTGTCAAGAAATTAATCATATATTATCAAAAGGTTGTTTCCCTCTTCGAAAGTGGGTTTCGAACGACCCTTCACTTCTTACAGATATTCAGGATTCTTTGGTCCCTTCAGATCTTCCTTTCTCGCTAGGTTCTTTTGAAATTACAAGAACTCTGGGACTGCAGTGGTGTCCAAAATCCGACCTTCTTCAGTATCATATATCCTCTGACGTTCTTCCTAGAACGGTTACTAAAAGGTCTATACTTTCTGGGATAGCCCATATATTCGATCCTCTTGGTCTTCTTAGCGCCACAATTATCATTGTAAAAATTTTAATGCAACGGCTGTGGTTGGAAGGCTTGGAGTGGGATCAAGCTGTACCTCTAGACATCCACACGAAGTGGCTTTCATTTCGGGATCAGCTCTGCCATTTAAACAATGTAAGAATTCCTAGACATGCTATCATTGCAAATGCTTCAACTATTGAACTGCATGGCTTCTCTGACGCTAGCGAAGCTGCATATGGTGGCGTTATTTATATTCGAAGTATTGATCACCGAGGTAATATATCGGTGCGTCTCTTTTGTGCCAAGACAAGAGTATCTCCTTTAAAAAAAATTAGCCTTCCTCGATTGGAACTTTGTGGAGCCTTGATATTGTCACGGCTCGTGAAGAAAGTCACAGAATCGCTCAGTCTTCAATTTCATGATATTGTTCTTTGGACAGATTCCACTATCGTCTTAGGGTGGATCAGAACCTCGCCACATATTCTTAAAACATTCGTGGCTAATAGAGTGTCTGAAATTCAATCCAGCACTTCGTCTAGCGCTTGGAGACATGTCGGTACCAAGGATAATCCTGCGGATTTATTGTCCCGAGGTGTGGAACCCAGTCGACTTGCGTCATCAAAAATTTGGTGGCACGGTCCTCCCTTCCTCATGGAATCTCCTAGTAGTTGGCCGGTCCTAATCATTCAGCCTGAGCAAGATCTTCCGGAGACTAAGAAAGTTACTCATTCTTTGGTCACAAGCTTCGTGCAATTCTTTCCATTCCAGAATTACAGCAATTTCTCGTTTCTCACAAGAGTCATTGCTCGTTGTTTGCGTCTCTTCCGAAATAGTTCAGGGTCAAGATGCAGAGTTTCCGATCCTCTCACCACCATACAGCTTCAAGCCTCTGTCATATGTATTGCAAAGATGGTTCAAGCAGAGATATTTCCAAAGGAACTTCATAACCTTTCCAAGGGAAAATCGCTGTCTTCTAAAAGTAAAATTCTTTCTTTAAATCCATTTCTGGATAGTGATGGAGTAATCAGAGTTGGTGGTAGATTACGCAACTCTAAATATGATTTTAATAAAAGACATCCAATACTTCTTCCTGCAAATCATCCTGTTACGACTATGATCTTTCGGTCGGAGCATCTAAGGTTGTTGCATGCCGGTCCTCAGCACTTATTGTCCGTCGTTCGTGAACGTTTTTGGCCTATTTCAGGTAGATCTATTGCGAAACAGGTTGTTCGTCAATGTATACGCTGTTTTCGTGCCAATCCTCCTCAGTGTACACCCATGATGGGAGATCTTCCTGCATCTAGAGTAAATCCATCGTTTCCGTTTTCAATCACGGGAGTGGACTATGCAGGCCCGTTCACTCTCAAAACAAGACAAGGCAGAAACCCAGGTACTTACAAGGCTTATGTTAGTCTTTTTATTTGTCTAGCTACTAAAGCGATACACTTGGAACTGGTCACAGACTTAACTACATCTTGCTTCCTCGCTGCTTTAAGACGATTTATAGCTAGAAGAGGCAAGCCAGTTCAAATTATGTCCGATAATGGCACGAACTTCGTAGGTTGTCGTAACGAGCTTAAGCATCTCGGTAAGTTTATCAAATCTAATGAAAAACAAATCGCGGAATCATGCTGCAATGATGAAATCAATTGGCAATTTATTCCTTCGCATTCCCCTCATTTCGGCGGAATATGGGAGGCGGGAGTAAAATCTATGAAATCGCATTTAAAAAGAATCGTTACGGGATCTCATTTAACTTATGAAGACTTTTCAACTGTGCTCACTCAGGTGGAAGGTATACTAAATTCACGCCCTTTAAGTCCTATGTCCTCCGATCCTTCAGACCTTTTACCTATAACCCCGGCTCACTTTCTGATTGGGAGGTCCATGAATTTCATACCAGAAGTAGACGTTTCTAATGTCAACCCTCTTCGGTTATCAAGATTTGAACATCTTCAGCAACTCCATCAACATTTTTGGCAAAGATGGTCTTTGGAGTACGTTTCGGAGATGCAGCAGAGACAAAAGTGGAAGGTGAATCAATTCCAAATCAAGGTTGGTGCTCTTGTCCTAATTAAAAGTAAGGACGCACCTCCTCTCCAGTGGTCCCTGGGACGTGTGGAACAGTTGCATCCAGGGGCTGACAACATTTCAAGGGTTGTCACACTTAAAACAGCTAAAGGACTCGTTCGTGTAGCAGTTGTGAACATTTGCCCACTTCCAAGTGAATAAAAGTCGCCAGGTGACAGTGATTATTTATTGACTGTAATATATTACGTTTAATTTCATTTTTAATTTATTGAAAGCTTTCCCTTTCAAGGTGGGGGGCATGTTTACGATTTAAATTAATTTGTTATATTTTATTTAATATTTATTTAAATCCCGCTGCGACGGGCCTGGACTGTTTTTGTCACAACATATAGATCCAAAATCTAGTACCGAACCAGCCGGTTTTCATATATTTTTATTTTTATGTATAATGACTTGGCCTCGAGACTGTGGAGAATAAACACGTTCTTTGTCACGCATTTTTGTAAAATTGTACAGTAGTCAGTTCTTAAATAAATTCGTAAAACTGTTATCTACGTTATTGTCACTCTACTGAAGTGAAAGAGATGTATTCTCATCAACCACCACCGTTTCAATTTGTTCAGTTTAAAATAATAAATTTAAAATTTGCTCCAGCACCTTTATGCTTCTCATATGCTTCTTCCAACAGTGAAAGTTCTAATATTCTCTTTGCACGATTTATATTGCAAATCTATATATATAAAAGAAAGTCGAGGTTGTGTTAGTTACACCATTTATAACTCGAGAACGACTGAACAGATTTTTATGAAATTTTACATGTATATTCTAGCGGTCTGGGAATAGGATAATATGGAGTTTCATACCCGTACGTCATAAGGGGTGTTGCCCCCCCTGATATATTTTTTTAATTTTGGGAAAAACCGTTTTTTACTATTTTTATGAGATGTAGAAGCAAAAGATACATGCAATCCTAAATTTTCAATTTTTTATCTCAGACCGTTATTTTTTAATAGCCATTTAAATATTTTACATCTATATATATAAAAGAAAGTCGAGGTTGTGTTAGTTACACCATTTATAACTCGAGAACGACTGAACAGATTTTTAAAATTTTACATGTATATTCTAGCGGTCTGGGAATAGGATAATATGGAGTTTCATACCCGTACGTCATAAGGGGTGTTGCCCCCCATGATATATTTTTTTAATTTTTGGAAAAACCGTTTTTTACTATTTTTATGAGATGTAGAAGCAAAAGATACATACAATCCTAAATTTTCAATTTTTTATCTCAGACCGTTATTTTTTAATAGCCATTTAAATATTTTACATCTATATATATAAAAGAAAGTCGAGGTTGTGTTAGTTACACCATTTATAACTCGAGAACGACTGAACAGATTTTTATGAAATTTTACATGTATATTCTAGCGGTCTGGGAATAGGATAATATGGAGTTTCATACCCGTACGTCATAAGGGGTGTTGCCCCCCCTGATATATTTTTTTAATTTTCGGAAAAACCGTTTTTTACTATTTTTATGAGATGTAGAAGCAAAAGATACATACAATCCTAAATTTTCAATTTTTTATCTCAGACCGTTATTTTTTAATAGCCATTTAAATATTTTACATCTATATATATAAAAGAAAGTCGAGGTTGTGTTAGTTACACCATTTATAACTCGAGAACGACTGAACAGATTTTTATGAAATTTTACATGTATATTCTAGCGGTCTGGGAATAGGATAATATGGAGTTTCATACCCGTACGTCATAAGGGGTGTTGCCCCCCCTGATATATTTTTTTAATTTTCGGAAAAACCGTTTTTTACTATTTTTATGAGATGTAGAAGCAAAAGATACATACAATCCTAAATTTTCAATTTTTTATCTCAGACCGTTATTTTTTAATAGCCATTTAAATATTTTACATCTATATATATAAAAGAAAGTCGAGGTTGTGTTAGTTACACCATTTATAACTCGAGAACGACTGAACAGATTTTTATGAAATTTTACATGTATATTCTAGCGGTCTGGGAATAGGATAATATGGAGTTTCATACCCGTACGTCATAAGGGGTGTTGCCCCCCCTGATATATTTTTTTAATTTTCGGAAAAACCGTTTTTTACTATTTTTATGAGATGTAGAAGCAAAAGATACATACAATCCTAAATTTTCAATTTTTTATCTCAGATCGTTATTTTTTAATAGCCATTTAAATATTTTACATCTATATATATAAAAGAAAGTCGAGGTTGTGTTAGTTACACCATTTATAACTCGAGAACGACTGAACAGATTTTTATGAAATTTTACATGTATATTCTAGCGGTCTGGGAATAGGATAATATGGAGTTTCATACCCGTACGTCATAAGGGGTGTTGCCCCCCCTGATATATTTTTTTAATTTTCGGAAAAACCGTTTTTTACTATTTTTATGAGATGTAGAAGCAAAAGATACATACAATCCTAAATTTTCAATTTTTTATCTCAGACCGTTATTTTTTAATAGCCATTTAAATATTTTACATCTATATATATAAAAGAAAGTCGAGGTTGTGTTAGTTACACCATTTATAACTCGAGAACGACTGAACAGATTTTTATGAAATTTTACATGTATATTCTAGCGGTCTGGGAATAGGATAATATGGAGTTTCATACCCGTACGTCATAAGGGGTGTTGCCCCCCCTGATATATTTTTTTAATTTTCGGAAAAACCGTTTTTTACTATTTTTATGAGATGTAGAAGCAAAAGATACATACAATCCTAAATTTTCAATTTTTTATCTCAGACCGTTATTTTTTAATAGCCATTTAAATATTTTACATCTATATATATAAAAGAAAGTCGAGGTTGTGTTAGTTACACCATTTATAACTCGAGAACGACTGAACAGATTTTTATGAAATTTTACATGTATATTCTAGCGGTCTGGGAATAGGATAATATGGAGTTTCATACCCGTACGTCATAAGGGGTGTTGCCCCCCCTGATATATTTTTTTAATTTTGGGAAAAACCGTTTTTTACTATTTTTATGAGATGTAGAAGCAAAAGATACATGCAATCCTAAATTTTCAATTTTTTATCTCAGACCGTTATTTTTTAATAGCCATTTAAATATTTTACATCTATATATATAAAAGAAAGTCGAGGTTGTGTTAGTTACACCATTTATAACTCGAGAACGACTGAACAGATTTTTAAAATTTTACATGTATATTCTAGCGGTCTGGGAATAGGATAATATGGAGTTTCATACCCGTACGTCATAAGGGGTGTTGCCCCCCCTGATATATTTTTTTAATTTTTGGAAAAACCGTTTTTTACTATTTTTATGAGATGTAGAAGCAAAAGATACATACAATCCTAAATTTTCAATTTTTTATCTCAGACCGTTATTTTTTAATAGCCATTTAAATATTTTACATCTATATATATAAAAGAAAGTCGAGGTTGTGTTAGTTACACCATTTATAACTCGAGAACGACTGAACAGATTTTTATGAAATTTTACATGTATATTCTAGCGGTCTGGGAATAGGATAATATGGAGTTTCATACCCGTACGTCATAAGGGGTGTTGCCCCCCCTGATATATTTTTTTAATTTTCGGAAAAACCGTTTTTTACTATTTTTATGAGATGTAGAAGCAAAAGATACATACAATCCTAAATTTTCAATTTTTTATCTCAGACCGTTATTTTTTAATAGCCATTTAAATATTTTACATCTATATATATAAAAGAAAGTCGAGGTTGTGTTAGTTACACCATTTATAACTCGAGAACGACTGAACAGATTTTTATGAAATTTTACATGTATATTCTAGCGGTCTGGGAATAGGATAATATGGAGTTTCATACCCGTACGTCATAAGGGGTGTTGCCCCCCCTGATATATTTTTTTAATTTTCGGAAAAACCGTTTTTTACTATTTTTATGAGATGTAGAAGCAAAAGATACATACAATCCTAAATTTTCAATTTTTTATCTCAGACCGTTATTTTTTAATAGCCATTTAAATATTTTACATCTATATATATAAAAGAAAGTCGAGGTTGTGTTAGTTACACCATTTATAACTCGAGAACGACTGAACAGATTTTTATGAAATTTTACATGTATATTCTAGCGGTCTGGGAATAGGATAATATGGAGTTTCATACCCGTACGTCATAAGGGGTGTTGCCCCCCCTGATATATTTTTTTAATTTTCGGAAAAACCGTTTTTTACTATTTTTATGAGATGTAGAAGCAAAAGATACATACAATCCTAAATTTCCAATTTTTTATCTCAGACCGTTATTTTTTAATAGCCATTTAAATATTTTACATCTATATATATAAAAGAAAGTCGAGGTTGTGTTAGTTACACCATTTATAACTCGAGAACGACTGAACAGATTTTTATGAAATTTTACATGTATATTCTAGCGGTCTGGGAATAGGATAATATGGAGTTTCATACCCGTACGTCATAAGGGGTGTTGCCCCCCCTGATATATTTTTTTAATTTTGGGAAAAACCGTTTTTTACTATTTTTATGAGATGTAGAAGCAAAAGATACATGCAATCCTAAATTTTCAATTTTTTATCTCAGACCGTTATTTTTTAATAGCCATTTAAATATTTTACATCTATATATATAAAAGAAAGTCGAGGTTGTGTTAGTTACACCATTTATAACTCGAGAACGACTGAACAGATTTTTAAAATTTTACATGTATATTCTAGCGGTCTGGGAATAGGATAATATGGAGTTTCATACCCGTACGTCATAAGGGGTGTTGCCCCCCCTGATATATTTTTTTAATTTTTGGAAAAACCGTTTTTTACTATTTTTATGAGATGTAGAAGCAAAAGATACATACAATCCTAAATTTTCAATTTTTTATCTCAGACCGTTATTTTTTAATAGCCATTTAAATATTTTACATCTATATATATAAAAGAAAGTCGAGGTTGTGTTAGTTACACCATTTATAACTCGAGAACGACTGAACAGATTTTTATGAAATTTTACATGTATATTCTAGCGGTCTGGGAATAGGATAATATGGAGTTTCATACCCGTACGTCATAAGGGGTGTTGCCCCCCCTGATATATTTTTTTAATTTTCGGAAAAACCGTTTTTTACTATTTTTATGAGATGTAGAAGCAAAAGATACATACAATCCTAAATTTTCAATTTTTTATCTCCGACCGTTATTTTTTAATAGCCATTTAAATATTTTACATCTATATATATAAAAGAAAGTCGAGGTTGTGTTAGTTACACCATTTATAACTCGAGAACGACTGAACAGATTTTTATGAAATTTTACATGTATATTCTAGCGGTCTGGGAATAGGATAATATGGAGTTTCATACCCGTACGTCATAAGGGGTGTTGCCCCCCCTGATATATTTTTTTAATTTTCGGAAAAACCGTTTTTTACTATTTTTATGAGATGTAGAAGCAAAAGATACATACAATCCTAAATTTTCAATTTTTTATCTCAGACCGTTATTTTTTAATAGCCATTTAAATATTTTACATCTATATATATAAAAGAAAGTCGAGGTTGTGTTAGTTACACCATTTATAACTCGAGAACGACTGAACAGATTTTTATGAAATTTTACATGTATATTCTAGCGGTCTGGGAATAGGATAATATGGAGTTTCATACCCGTACGTCATAAGGGGTGTTGCCCCCCCTGATATATTTTTTTAATTTTCGGAAAAACCGTTTTTTACTATTTTTATGAGATGTAGAAGCAAAAGATACATACAATCCTAAATTTTCAATTTTTTATCTCAGACCGTTATTTTTTAATAGCCATTTAAATATTTTACATCTATATATATAAAAGAAAGTCGAGGTTGTGTTAGTTACACCATTTATAACTCGAGAACGACTGAACAGATTTTTATGAAATTTTACATGTATATTCTAGCGGTCTGGGAATAGGATAATATGGAGTTTCATACCCGTACGTCATAAGGGGTGTTGCCCCCCCTGATATATTTTTTTAATTTTCGGAAAAACCGTTTTTTACTATTTTTATGAGATGTAGAAGCAAAAGATACATACAATCCTAAATTTTCAATTTTTTATCTCAGACCGTTATTTTTTAATAGCCATTTAAATATTTTACATCTATATATATAAAAGAAAGTCGAGGTTGTGTTAGTTACACCATTTATAACTCGAGAACGACTGAACAGATTTTTATGAAATTTTACATGTATATTCTAGCGGTCTGGGAATAGGATAATATGGAGTTTCATACCCGTACGTCATAAGGGGTGTTGCCCCCCCTGATATATTTTTTTAATTTTCGGAAAAACCGTTTTTTACTATTTTTATGAGATGTAGAAGCAAAAGATACATACAATCCTAAATTTTCAATTTTTTATCTCAGACCGTTATTTTTTAATAGCCATTTAAATATTTTACATCTATATATATAAAAGAAAGTCGAGGTTGTGTTAGTTACACCATTTATAACTCGAGAACGACTGAACAGATTTTTATGAAATTTTACATGTATATTCTAGCTGTCTGGGAATAGGATAATATGGAGTTTCATACCCGTACGTCATAAGGGGTGTTGCCCCCCCTGATATATTTTTTTAATTTTCGGAAAAACCGTTTTTTACTATTTTTATGAGATGTAGAAGCAAAAGATACATACAATCCTAAATTTTCAATTTTTTATCTCAGACCGTTATTTTTTAATAGCCATTTAAATATTTTACATCTATATATATAAAAGAAAGTCGAGGTTGTGTTAGTTACACCATTTATAACTCGAGAACGACTGAACAGATTTTTATGAAATTTTACATGTATATTCTAGCGGTCTGGGAATAGGATAATATGGAGTTTCATACCCGTACGTCATAAGGGGTGTTGCCCCCCCTGATATATTTTTTTAATTTTCGGAAAAACCGTTTTTTACTATTTTTATGAGATGTAGAAGCAAAAGATACATACAATCCTAAATTTTCAATTTTTTATCTCAGACCGTTATTTTTTAATAGCCATTTAAATATTTTACATCTATATATATAAAAGAAAGTCGAGGTTGTGTTAGTTACACCATTTATAACTCGAGAACGACTGAACAGATTTTTATGAAATTTTACATGTATATTCTAGCGGTCTGGGAATAGGATAATATGGAGTTTCATACCCGTACGTCATAAGGGGTGTTGCCCCCCCTGATATATTTTTTTAATTTTGGGAAAAACCGTTTTTTACTATTTTTATGAGATGTAGAAGCAAAAGATACATGCAATCCTAAATTTTCAATTTTTTATCTCAGACCGTTATTTTTTAATAGCCATTTAAATATTTTACATCTATATATATAAAAGAAAGTCGAGGTTGTGTTAGTTACACCATTTATAACTCGAGAACGACTGAACAGATTTTTAAAATTTTACATGTATATTCTAGCGGTCTGGGAATAGGATAATATGGAGTTTCATACCCGTACGTCATAAGGGGTGTTGCCCCCCCTGATATATTTTTTTAATTTTTGGAAAAACCGTTTTTTACTATTTTTATGAGATGTAGAAGCAAAAGATACATACAATCCTAAATTTTCAATTTTTTATCTCAGACCGTTATTTTTTAATAGCCATTTAAATATTTTACATCTATATATATAAAAGAAAGTCGAGGTTGTGTTAGTTACACCATTTATAACTCGAGAACGACTGAACAGATTTTTATGAAATTTTACATGTATATTCTAGCGGTCTGGGAATAGGATAATATGGAGTTTCATACCCGTACGTCATAAGGGGTGTTGCCCCCCCTGATATATTTTTTTAATTTTCGGAAAAACCGTTTTTTACTATTTTTATGAGATGTAGAAGCAAAAGATACATACAATCCTAAATTTTCAATTTTTTATCTCAGACCGTTATTTTTTAATAGCCATTTAAATATTTTACATCTATATATATAAAAGAAAGTCGAGGTTGTGTTAGTTACACCATTTATAACTCGAGAACGACTGAACAGATTTTTATGAAATTTTACATGTATATTCTAGCGGTCTGGGAATAGGATAATATGGAGTTTCATACCCGTACGTCATAAGGGGTGTTGCCCCCCCTGATATATTTTTTTAATTTTCGGAAAAACCGTTTTTTACTATTTTTATGAGATGTAGAAGCAAAAGATACATACAATCCTAAATTTTCAATTTTTTATCTCAGACCGTTATTTTTTAATAGCCATTTAAATATTTTACATCTATATATATAAAAGAAAGTCGAGGTTGTGTTAGTTACACCATTTATAACTCGAGAACGACTGAACAGATTTTTATGAAATTTTACATGTATATTCTAGCGGTCTGGGAATAGGATAATATGGAGTTTCATACCCGTACGTCATAAGGGGTGTTGCCCCCCCTGATATATTTTTTTAATTTTCGGAAAAACCGTTTTTTACTATTTTTATGAGATGTAGAAGCAAAAGATACATACAATCCTAAATTTTCAATTTTTTATCTCAGACCGTTATTTTTTAATAGCCATTTAAATATTTTACATCTATATATATAAAAGAAAGTCGAGGTTGTGTTAGTTACACCATTTATAACTCGAGAACGACTGAACAGATTTTTATGAAATTTTACATGTATATTCTAGCGGTCTGGGAATAGGATAATATGGAGTTTCATACCCGTACGTCATAAGGGGTGTTGCCCCCCCTGATATATTTTTTTAATTTTGGGAAAAACCGTTTTTTACTATTTTTATGAGATGTAGAAGCAAAAGATACATGCAATCCTAAATTTTCAATTTTTTATCTCAGACCGTTATTTTTTAATAGCCATTTAAATATTTTACATCTATATATATAAAAGAAAGTCGAGGTTGTGTTAGTTACACCATTTATAACTCGAGAACGACTGAACAGATTTTTAAAATTTTACATGTATATTCTAGCGGTCTGGGAATAGGATAATATGGAGTTTCATACCCGTACGTCATAAGGGGTGTTGCCCCCCCTGATATATTTTTTTAATTTTTGGAAAAACCGTTTTTTACTATTTTTATGAGATGTAGAAGCAAAAGATACATACAATCCTAAATTTTCAATTTTTTATCTCAGACCGTTATTTTTTAATAGCCATTTAAATATTTTACATCTATATATATAAAAGAAAGTCGAGGTTGTGTTAGTTACACCATTTATAACTCGAGAACGACTGAACAGATTTTTATGAAATTTTACATGTATATTCTAGCGGTCTGGGAATAGGATAATATGGAGTTTCATACCCGTACGTCATAAGGGGTGTTGCCCCCCCTGATATATTTTTTTAATTTTCGGAAAAACCGTTTTTTACTATTTTTATGAGATGTAGAAGCAAAAGATACATACAATCCTAAATTTTCAATTTTTTATCTCCGACCGTTATTTTTTAATAGCCATTTAAATATTTTACATCTATATATATAAAAGAAAGTCGAGGTTGTGTTAGTTACACCATTTATAACTCGAGAACGACTGAACAGATTTTTATGAAATTTTACATGTATATTCTAGCGGTCTGGGAATAGGATAATATGGAGTTTCATACCCGTACGTCATAAGGGGTGTTGCCCCCCCTGATATATTTTTTTAATTTTCGGAAAAACCGTTTTTTACTATTTTTATGAGATGTAGAAGCAAAAGATACATACAATCCTAAATTTTCAATTTTTTATCTCAGACCGTTATTTTTTAATAGCCATTTAAATATTTTACATCTATATATATAAAAGAAAGTCGAGGTTGTGTTAGTTACACCATTTATAACTCGAGAACGACTGAACAGATTTTTATGAAATTTTACATGTATATTCTAGCGGTCTGGGAATAGGATAATATGGAGTTTCATACCCGTACGTCATAAGGGGTGTTGCCCCCCCTGATATATTTTTTTAATTTTCGGAAAAACCGTTTTTTACTATTTTTATGAGATGTAGAAGCAAAAGATACATACAATCCTAAATTTTCAATTTTTTATCTCAGATCGTTATTTTTTAATAGCCATTTAAATATTTTACATCTATATATATAAAAGAAAGTCGAGGTTGTGTTAGTTACACCATTTATAACTCGAGAACGACTGAACAGATTTTTATGAAATTTTACATGTATATTCTAGCGGTCTGGGAATAGGATAATATGGAGTTTCATACCCGTACGTCATAAGGGGTGTTGCCCCCCCTGATATATTTTTTTAATTTTCGGAAAAACCGTTTTTTACTATTTTTATGAGATGTAGAAGCAAAAGATACATACAATCCTAAATTTTCAATTTTTTATCTCAGACCGTTATTTTTTAATAGCCATTTAAATATTTTACATCTATATATATAAAAGAAAGTCGAGGTTGTGTTAGTTACACCATTTATAACTCGAGAACGACTGAACAGATTTTTATGAAATTTTACATGTATATTCTAGCGGTCTGGGAATAGGATAATATGGAGTTTCATACCCGTACGTCATAAGGGGTGTTGCCCCCCCTGATATATTTTTTTAATTTTCGGAAAAACCGTTTTTTACTATTTTTATGAGATGTAGAAGCAAAAGATACATACAATCCTAAATTTTCAATTTTTTATCTCAGACCGTTATTTTTTAATAGCCATTTAAATATTTTACATCTATATATATAAAAGAAAGTCGAGGTTGTGTTAGTTACACCATTTATAACTCGAGAACGACTGAACAGATTTTTATGAAATTTTACATGTATATTCTAGCGGTCTGGGAATAGGATAATATGGAGTTTCATACCCGTACGTCATAAGGGGTGTTGCCCCCCCTGATATATTTTTTTAATTTTGGGAAAAACCGTTTTTTACTATTTTTATGAGATGTAGAAGCAAAAGATACATGCAATCCTAAATTTTCAATTTTTTATCTCAGACCGTTATTTTTTAATAGCCATTTAAATATTTTACATCTATATATATAAAAGAAAGTCGAGGTTGTGTTAGTTACACCATTTATAACTCGAGAACGACTGAACAGATTTTTAAAATTTTACATGTATATTCTAGCGGTCTGGGAATAGGATAATATGGAGTTTCATACCCGTACGTCATAAGGGGTGTTGCCCCCCCTGATATATTTTTTTAATTTTTGGAAAAACCGTTTTTTACTATTTTTATGAGATGTAGAAGCAAAAGATACATACAATCCTAAATTTTCAATTTTTTATCTCAGACCGTTATTTTTTAATAGCCATTTAAATATTTTACATCTATATATATAAAAGAAAGTCGAGGTTGTGTTAGTTACACCATTTATAACTCGAGAACGACTGAACAGATTTTTATGAAATTTTACATGTATATTCTAGCGGTCTGGGAATAGGATAATATGGAGTTTCATACCCGTACGTCATAAGGGGTGTTGCCCCCCCTGATATATTTTTTTAATTTTCGGAAAAACCGTTTTTTACTATTTTTATGAGATGTAGAAGCAAAAGATACATACAATCCTAAATTTTCAATTTTTTATCTCAGACCGTTATTTTTTAATAGCCATTTAAATATTTTACATCTATATATATAAAAGAAAGTCGAGGTTGTGTTAGTTACACCATTTATAACTCGAGAACGACTGAACAGATTTTTATGAAATTTTACATGTATATTCTAGCGGTCTGGGAATAGGATAATATGGAGTTTCATACCCGTACGTCATAAGGGGTGTTGCCCCCCCTGATATATTTTTTTAATTTTCGGAAAAACCGTTTTTTACTATTTTTATGAGATGTAGAAGCAAAAGATACATACAATCCTAAATTTTCAATTTTTTATCTCAGACCGTTATTTTTTAATAGCCATTTAAATATTTTACATCTATATATATAAAAGAAAGTCGAGGTTGTGTTAGTTACACCATTTATAACTCGAGAACGACTGAACAGATTTTTATGAAATTTTACATGTATATTCTAGCGGTCTGGGAATAGGATAATATGGAGTTTCATACCCGTACGTCATAAGGGGTGTTGCCCCCCCTGATATATTTTTTTAATTTTCGGAAAAACCGTTTTTTACTATTTTTATGAGATGTAGAAGCAAAAGATACATACAATCCTAAATTTTCAATTTTTTATCTCAGACCGTTATTTTTTAATAGCCATTTAAATATTTTACATCTATATATATAAAAGAAAGTCGAGGTTGTGTTAGTTACACCATTTATAACTCGAGAACGACTGAACAGATTTTTATGAAATTTTACATGTATATTCTAGCGGTCTGGGAATAGGATAATATGGAGTTTCATACCCGTACGTCATAAGGGGTGTTGCCCCCCCTGATATATTTTTTTAATTTTGGGAAAAACCGTTTTTTACTATTTTTATGAGATGTAGAAGCAAAAGATACATGCAATCCTAAATTTTCAATTTTTTATCTCAGACCGTTATTTTTTAATAGCCATTTAAATATTTTACATCTATATATATAAAAGAAAGTCGAGGTTGTGTTAGTTACACCATTTATAACTCGAGAACGACTGAACAGATTTTTAAAATTTTACATGTATATTCTAGCGGTCTGGGAATAGGATAATATGGAGTTTCATACCCGTACGTCATAAGGGGTGTTGCCCCCCCTGATATATTTTTTTAATTTTTGGAAAAACCGTTTTTTACTATTTTTATGAGATGTAGAAGCAAAAGATACATACAATCCTAAATTTTCAATTTTTTATCTCAGACCGTTATTTTTTAATAGCCATTTAAATATTTTACATCTATATATATAAAAGAAAGTCGAGGTTGTGTTAGTTACACCATTTATAACTCGAGAACGACTGAACAGATTTTTATGAAATTTTACATGTATATTCTAGCGGTCTGGGAATAGGATAATATGGAGTTTCATACCCGTACGTCATAAGGGGTGTTGCCCCCCCTGATATATTTTTTTAATTTTCGGAAAAACCGTTTTTTACTATTTTTATGAGATGTAGAAGCAAAAGATACATACAATCCTAAATTTTCAATTTTTTATCTCCGACCGTTATTTTTTAATAGCCATTTAAATATTTTACATCTATATATATAAAAGAAAGTCGAGGTTGTGTTAGTTACACCATTTATAACTCGAGAACGACTGAACAGATTTTTATGAAATTTTACATGTATATTCTAGCGGTCTGGGAATAGGATAATATGGAGTTTCATACCCGTACGTCATAAGGGGTGTTGCCCCCCCTGATATATTTTTTTAATTTTCGGAAAAACCGTTTTTTACTATTTTTATGAGATGTAGAAGCAAAAGATACATACAATCCTAAATTTTCAATTTTTTATCTCAGACCGTTATTTTTTAATAGCCATTTAAATATTTTACATCTATATATATAAAAGAAAGTCGAGGTTGTGTTAGTTACACCATTTATAACTCGAGAACGACTGAACAGATTTTTATGAAATTTTACATGTATATTCTAGCGGTCTGGGAATAGGATAATATGGAGTTTCATACCCGTACGTCATAAGGGGTGTTGCCCCCCCTGATATATTTTTTTAATTTTCGGAAAAACCGTTTTTTACTATTTTTATGAGATGTAGAAGCAAAAGATACATACAATCCTAAATTTTCAATTTTTTATCTCAGACCGTTATTTTTTAATAGCCATTTAAATATTTTACATCTATATATATAAAAGAAAGTCGAGGTTGTGTTAGTTACACCATTTATAACTCGAGAACGACTGAACAGATTTTTATGAAATTTTACATGTATATTCTAGCGGTCTGGGAATAGGATAATATGGAGTTTCATACCCGTACGTCATAAGGGGTGTTGCCCCCCCTGATATATTTTTTTAATTTTCGGAAAAACCGTTTTTTACTATTTTTATGAGATGTAGAAGCAAAAGATACATACAATCCTAAATTTTCAATTTTTTATCTCAGACCGTTATTTTTTAATAGCCATTTAAATATTTTACATCTATATATATAAAAGAAAGTCGAGGTTGTGTTAGTTACACCATTTATAACTCGAGAACGACTGAACAGATTTTTATGAAATTTTACATGTATATTCTAGCGGTCTGGGAATAGGATAATATGGAGTTTCATACCCGTACGTCATAAGGGGTGTTGCCCCCCCTGATATATTTTTTTAATTTTCGGAAAAACCGTTTTTTACTATTTTTATGAGATGTAGAAGCAAAAGATACATACAATCCTAAATTTTCAATTTTTTATCTCAGACCGTTATTTTTTAATAGCCATTTAAATATTTTACATCTATATATATAAAAGAAAGTCGAGGTTGTGTTAGTTACACCATTTATAACTCGAGAACGACTGAACAGATTTTTATGAAATTTTACATGTATATTCTAGCGGTCTGGGAATAGGATAATATGGAGTTTCATACCCGTACGTCATAAGGGGTGTTGCCCCCCCTGATATATTTTTTTAATTTTCGGAAAAACCGTTTTTTACTATTTTTATGAGATGTAGAAGCAAAAGATACATACAATCCTAAATTTTCAATTTTTTATCTCAGACCGTTATTTTTTAATAGCCATTTAAATATTTTACATCTATATATATAAAAGAAAGTCGAGGTTGTGTTAGTTACACCATTTATAACTCGAGAACGACTGAACAGATTTTTATGAAATTTTACATGTATATTCTAGCGGTCTGGGAATAGGATAATATGGAGTTTCATACCCGTACGTCATAAGGGGTGTTGCCCCCCCTGATATATTTTTTTAATTTTCGGAAAAACCGTTTTTTACTATTTTTATGAGATGTAGAAGCAAAAGATACATACAATCCTAAATTTTCAATTTTTTATCTCAGACCGTTATTTTTTAATAGCCATTTAAATATTTTACATCTATATATATAAAAGAAAGTCGAGGTTGTGTTAGTTACACCATTTATAACTCGAGAACGACTGAACAGATTTTTATGAAATTTTACATGTATATTCTAGCGGTCTGGGAATAGGATAATATGGAGTTTCATACCCGTACGTCATAAGGGGTGTTGCCCCCCCTGATATATTTTTTTAATTTTGGGAAAAACCGTTTTTTACTATTTTTATGAGATGTAGAAGCAAAAGATACATGCAATCCTAAATTTTCAATTTTTTATCTCAGACCGTTATTTTTTAATAGCCATTTAAATATTTTACATCTATATATATAAAAGAAAGTCGAGGTTGTGTTAGTTACACCATTTATAACTCGAGAACGACTGAACAGATTTTTAAAATTTTACATGTATATTCTAGCGGTCTGGGAATAGGATAATATGGAGTTTCATACCCGTACGTCATAAGGGGTGTTGCCCCCCCTGATATATTTTTTTAATTTTTGGAAAAACCGTTTTTTACTATTTTTATGAGATGTAGAAGCAAAAGATACATACAATCCTAAATTTTCAATTTTTTATCTCAGACCGTTATTTTTTAATAGCCATTTAAATATTTTACATCTATATATATAAAAGAAAGTCGAGGTTGTGTTAGTTACACCATTTATAACTCGAGAACGACTGAACAGATTTTTATGAAATTTTACATGTATATTCTAGCGGTCTGGGAATAGGATAATATGGAGTTTCATACCCGTACGTCATAAGGGGTGTTGCCCCCCCTGATATATTTTTTTAATTTTCGGAAAAACCGTTTTTTACTATTTTTATGAGATGTAGAAGCAAAAGATACATACAATCCTAAATTTTCAATTTTTTATCTCAGACCGTTATTTTTTAATAGCCATTTAAATATTTTACATCTATATATATAAAAGAAAGTCGAGGTTGTGTTAGTTACACCATTTATAACTCGAGAACGACTGAACAGATTTTTATGAAATTTTACATGTATATTCTAGCGGTCTGGGAATAGGATAATATGGAGTTTCATACCCGTACGTCATAAGGGGTGTTGCCCCCCCTGATATATTTTTTTAATTTTCGGAAAAACCGTTTTTTACTATTTTTATGAGATGTAGAAGCAAAAGATACATACAATCCTAAATTTTCAATTTTTTATCTCAGACCGTTATTTTTTAATAGCCATTTAAATATTTTACATCTATATATATAAAAGAAAGTCGAGGTTGTGTTAGTTACACCATTTATAACTCGAGAACGACTGAACAGATTTTTATGAAATTTTACATGTATATTCTAGCGGTCTGGGAATAGGATAATATGGAGTTTCATACCCGTACGTCATAAGGGGTGTTGCCCCCCCTGATATATTTTTTTAATTTTCGGAAAAACCGTTTTTTACTATTTTTATGAGATGTAGAAGCAAAAGATACATACAATCCTAAATTTTCAATTTTTTATCTCAGACCGTTATTTTTTAATAGCCATTTAAATATTTTACATCTATATATATAAAAGAAAGTCGAGGTTGTGTTAGTTACACCATTTATAACTCGAGAACGACTGAACAGATTTTTATGAAATTTTACATGTATATTCTAGCGGTCTGGGAATAGGATAATATGGAGTTTCATACCCGTACGTCATAAGGGGTGTTGCCCCCCCTGATATATTTTTTTAATTTTGGGAAAAACCGTTTTTTACTATTTTTATGAGATGTAGAAGCAAAAGATACATGCAATCCTAAATTTTCAATTTTTTATCTCAGACCGTTATTTTTTAATAGCCATTTAAATATTTTACATCTATATATATAAAAGAAAGTCGAGGTTGTGTTAGTTACACCATTTATAACTCGAGAACGACTGAACAGATTTTTAAAATTTTACATGTATATTCTAGCGGTCTGGGAATAGGATAATATGGAGTTTCATACCCGTACGTCATAAGGGGTGTTGCCCCCCCTGATATATTTTTTTAATTTTTGGAAAAACCGTTTTTTACTATTTTTATGAGATGTAGAAGCAAAAGATACATACAATCCTAAATTTTCAATTTTTTATCTCAGACCGTTATTTTTTAATAGCCATTTAAATATTTTACATCTATATATATAAAAGAAAGTCGAGGTTGTGTTAGTTACACCATTTATAACTCGAGAACGACTGAACAGATTTTTATGAAATTTTACATGTATATTCTAGCGGTCTGGGAATAGGATAATATGGAGTTTCATACCCGTACGTCATAAGGGGTGTTGCCCCCCCTGATATATTTTTTTAATTTTCGGAAAAACCGTTTTTTACTATTTTTATGAGATGTAGAAGCAAAAGATACATACAATCCTAAATTTTCAATTTTTTATCTCCGACCGTTATTTTTTAATAGCCATTTAAATATTTTACATCTATATATATAAAAGAAAGTCGAGGTTGTGTTAGTTACACCATTTATAACTCGAGAACGACTGAACAGATTTTTATGAAATTTTACATGTATATTCTAGCGGTCTGGGAATAGGATAATATGGAGTTTCATACCCGTACGTCATAAGGGGTGTTGCCCCCCCTGATATATTTTTTTAATTTTCGGAAAAACCGTTTTTTACTATTTTTATGAGATGTAGAAGCAAAAGATACATACAATCCTAAATTTTCAATTTTTTATCTCAGACCGTTATTTTTTAATAGCCATTTAAATATTTTACATCTATATATATAAAAGAAAGTCGAGGTTGTGTTAGTTACACCATTTATAACTCGAGAACGACTGAACAGATTTTTATGAAATTTTACATGTATATTCTAGCGGTCTGGGAATAGGATAATATGGAGTTTCATACCCGTACGTCATAAGGGGTGTTGCCCCCCCTGATATATTTTTTTAATTTTCGGAAAAACCGTTTTTTACTATTTTTATGAGATGTAGAAGCAAAAGATACATACAATCCTAAATTTTCAATTTTTTATCTCAGACCGTTATTTTTTAATAGCCATTTAAATATTTTACATCTATATAAAAATTCGCCGGTCGCAGTGTTTGTTACCATACTCCTCCGAAACGACTTCACCGATTTTTATGAAATTTTGCAGGTATATTGGACTGTACTGGGAGTAGGTTGCTGTCTATATTTCATACCCGTATGTCATTAGGGGGTTGCCCATGACGCCGTAACTCTCACAATAATGACGTGAAAAATATGAAATTAAGTAGGTAGACTCCTTGCTGAATTCCGAGCAGAACCGTACTAAAATTTTTTGTCTAGCACAATCGGTGTCCGAAATACAATATCTCAAGCCGTAGGAATATTCTGAGGACAGAAGAAGAACGAGCGACAAATTTCATAGAAGAGAAGTGGCACAGTTTAACTTTGGGACTCAAATTGGGCAAAATATGAATTTTTTAATTTTGCGAAATTTTCAAAAAATATCTCTAAACGGAACCGTAAGCAGGAGAAAAATTCTGAGCACACGAAAAGAACAAGCAGCAAATTATAAAATTTTATTTAATTTTAATTCATTTTGTTTAATTTTATTTAGTTTAAGTATTTTATTTATTTTTGTTTATTTTATTTTATTTCATTTTATTAAATTTTATTTATTTTTATTAGACTATATTTTCTTTTATTTAATTTTATTATTATTTTTTAATTTATTTATTATTTTTATTTAATTCTTTTTTAACTTTATTTAATTGTATTTAAGTTAATATGATTTTATTTATTTGTATTTAATTTTATTCAGTTTTTTTTATTTTTATTTACGTTTATTCAATTTCATTTAATTTTAATTTACTTCATTTACTTTTTATTTAATTTTAATTGAATTTAATTTTATTTAATCAACACCTATAGACTTGGAATCTCCCCGAACCTAATAATAAATAGATGGTTGTTTTGAATGTAGATATAATAAAGCTGTTATATTCATTATAAGATAAACAAATTTAAGATTGTAACTGTTGCACTACAAACTTTATTTTGTTACTTCTAACTAAACTTTATTATTTCAAACATCATGTGTAATTAATTAAAAATAATAATAAAACCTCATTCACATCGAGCATTTTTGTTTATTAATTACGAATTCCTTTTGTTAATTTTAAGTTTATTGTATACAACAGTTTGTTTTTATCTATTGAGGCAGTACGAAGTCTGCCGGGTCAGCTAGTACATTATAAAATCATGCTATAATATTATAATATCTTCTTCTTTTGGTGCCTATTCGTTTCGAATATTAGCTATCATTCTGGCTATAATTATCATTCTGTATATAATATAATATAATATAATATAATGCTATAAAATATTGCTAATAATAACCAGTGGCGCCCAAAATCCCGACAGCTAAAATCCCGACGGCTAAAACACCGACACGCCAGAATAACGATACGCCAGAATCCCGACAGGCCAAAATGCCGACCTGCAACAATCCTCGCATAAGCAAAAGTCCCGACCACTACATTTTGAATATTTATTGTTTCCTTTTTAAATGCAATACCAAATCTTATTATAGAGTATTGAAATTCACAAATTAATTACTTACTAATTAGTACGGGTACTAAAATTATTATTTATTTTAAAAGAAAAAATCATTAAACACTTCATTTTATAATATAAAAGCTATACCTACTTACTGAAATGGATGGTTGTAAGAGACATGATAATATATATTATATGAAAGTAAACTTGAATTCAGGATTTGATTATACATATATTATTGGACTATATATTGGCAAAAAAAGTAATTTAATTCATATACCCATGTTAGAATCAACTATTTTCAATGGGTTAAAAAGTTAAAGTTAAAAAACACCAACGTTAAAAAGGGAATCATTAAATCCTTATATGATAGAGCCAAAATTACTTGTTCTAACGAAAATTCATTTTTAGAAGAAAAACAGTTGTTAACATATGTTTTATTAAAAAATAATTATCCTTTATCGTTTATAAATAGGGAATTTTCAAGATTGGATCGAATGGGACAGAATAACTTAAAGCGGGATCATACAACGTTCACAAGAAATAATACGAGGAAAATATCAGTACCATATATAAAAGGACTATCCGAGAAACTTAAAACAATAGAAAATAAATTCAACATTTCAACAACATTCAAAACAAAAAACACATTGTGATCTATTCTATCTAAAACTAAACCTAACAATGAACAAGGAAGAACAAAGAATTGCATCAAGACCATTAAACGTTAAAATAAGTAAACATCAGTCTTATATTAAAAATAGAGAATTTGATAGATCTCAAATATGTCAACACGCATGGGATAATGAACATAGAGTTCAATGGAGAGATTCAAGTATAGTCCTGAAAGAATCAGATAGTAAAAAGAGAAAAATCAAAGAAGCGGCTCTGATTATGCTAAATGAAACAAATTGTGTCGCAAATTCCTCGGTAGAATGCAGTAGGATGTGGTTACCATACTGAAAGAGGAAGTCAATAGAAAAAAATTCCACGATTAGTAAGTCAATAACATATGAAGTTAGTACAAATTTTATGTTTTAGTATTAGTTATTGTATATCTATGTATTAATAATATTATTTATAACTTAAACATATTAAAGTCAGAATTTGGTATTAGTTTTTTGAAGGTAAATTAAATGTAAGACCAAATACTTACGAAGTCTGTATAATATCACGAGGTTTTTTCCTGGTTTTCCCTCGTGATTTACTATGGAATCTCTAACACGAGAATTTTACTGTCATCGTTGTATTTGGTTGTCTTTTCAAAGACAGATCACATGCTATGATTTTTTTTTTGACGGATATTCTTGAGTTGGGATTGATTTCATGTAATTGAATGAACTATCTTTTAGTAAAGTCATCCCAGAAACGCAACTCATAAATATTGGCGATATCATTTTAAAGTCTTCTACTTTAAAATGTATAATATACGTCTGAATTGCCAATATAAATGAGTCAGATTAAATAAATTATTAGAAGAATTTTTTTACTTAGCAACAACTTTATTGTTTATTTTGTCAGTATTTTGTATTTTGACAACGAAACCCGATTTGGACTTCGAAACGTTAATAAAATAATTTTTTTGGTAAAATTGTGGCTTATTTCCCATTGAAAGAAAATAGTTGATTATAAAAATGCCACAAGGAAATAGCTTCAGAACAACCCATGTTAGAAATTTGATTTAGAATTTTAGTTCATATTAAATGGTAAATACTTTTGTTTAGTAACAAAAAATAAAAAACCGGATGGCCATAAACAAAAAACCAGAAATAAATGTAATTAGATGTTAAAAAGGAACTTATCAAACCTGTCGGGATTCTGGGGTGTCGGTATTTTGGCCGTCGGAATTTTGGCTGTCGGGATTTTGGGGTAAACCCAATAATAACATATATTGTTAGTCGCGCGATGAGAGAATATCTCACTTGAAGTACACTGACTTAACTAACAATCGGGCAATACTAAGACAACTGAACCCGAACCACCATCTGAGTTGACGAGTCCATTCGATTGTAGAGGGAGGATAATTAGTAGACTAGAAGGAACTACAGCGTATCTAATTTACCAGGGAAAAAATTGTGTGCAATATTCTGAAACCATAAAAATTTTTTACCAAAAAGTCTATTTTTAAAAACTGTTGTATACCTTTGTTCAGAAGTGGATGCAAACAGACTGAACAAAGATTAATCATTAAGTTTCATTCAGAGAAAAAAACTTCAACAACGACTCATATTTATAATAACCCCTGTGTACTTTTTATAATCTCTAATCTTGTACCAAAATGTCTATTCTTACAAACTGTTGTATACTTAAAGTTCTTTTCCTAACAACATATTTATCTAAATAGCAAACACTTATGATATTAAAAGTGAAACTTTTCAGATAATTCATTATATTGCCTACAAGAAGTTTGTAGCAAGTTTTCACTCAAGGGCTTTATATTCAAAAGACCACCTCGAAATACATAACCGTACAAAATTTCAAAACTGCCGTAAAACTTCTCGTAATTCCTCACTCCAAAAAGGTATTAGTGGCATCGAGAGACAGCTTTATGGAAGGCCGCTGCGATGGGTAAATAAGAAGATTTGGAGGTTATGGTGAAGAAGTTTTGGATGCGTATCTTTATCACTACAGCTGATTGAGTAAAGAGTATTTTGAATTTTTTAAAGAAGCTACTTACTGCTAGTTGTACGAATTTCTATTTTAAATGGACTATTACCTCAACAATCTGATTATTTTTGTCTTGTTATAAGACTTGTAATACTTGTATGATGTAATAATACCGTCTAAATATAAATACTTTTAGAAATGATCTTGCTTAAATTGTCTAATAGTTAGTTGTGCTCTCTCATTTTATCATCAATTGAGTTTTCTCTGAAAGTCCCTGGAAACTTTTATAATGTTTATTTTAAGAAATTACAGGGGTGAAAAACTAAGAGAATAGTGTGATTTTTAATTTCAAATACCTCATTCAAAAGAATCTTTTTATTTATTCTAATGGACTTTCGGCTCTCGATAATAATTTAGTCTTTCATTCTGCGTTTAAATTTTTTCAAAAAAAATTTATTAGTTTTTTCAGGATTCGAAAAAATGAACGCCATGTCCGTGGTGATATTTTCCAAATCGAACATTCGCTATCTTTGTCATACAACGCACTGACTCAAATAGAATATGATGACAAGACAGTGACAGTTTTAAATATTTGACGTGGCATCGGGAATATTTTCAGTTGTTGATTAAATAATATTGATAGTGTAGTTGATAAATAATTGATTTAAGACGTGAACTTAATCAAAAGTTATTTATTGTTTATTATTTATGGAAGATCCAAGCACAGAATACATCAGGATACATTCTGTGCTCCAGTTTTTTTTTTTTTTTGTTAAAGATGTTCAAAATTGTAAGCGTTCAATAATAACAATAATATATTATTAAAAAATAATTTTAACACTTTTTCTCTTTTCTCGATTGAGTATTAGTTTTTGTGGTACATATAAATTATTACTATCACTGAATACATAGTTAGTGAAAAAATGATCAGTAGTAATTGCACAAGAGCTCTAAAATTATTGAATTTTTCCCGAGTGACACTTTGACAGTTTTAATTTCACGAGCCTAAGGCGAGTGAAATTATGTCAAAGTGTCACGAGGACAAAAATTCTATATTAATTTTAGAGATCGAGTGCAATTTGTTGCGATTATTTCATGAATAAAACTGTTCAAAACCAAAATTTTATTGAAATTTATTTATGTAAGTACAAATTAGTACAATTAAACACACAGTTGTTATACATGTATTTGACGGTTGAAAGTCATCACTTTTATAATTTTTAAAACATTTGTCATTAATGTCACTGAATGTATTTTTTCGTAGCAACGAAGGGCATCTTACGTAATATACTTAACGACGGGCAATTATCAAAAATTATCGATTTAATTTAGATTTCTGTAGCTTTCTATTGGTCAGAATCTCCTATGAATGAAATAATCATGTGTATTTGTTAACTGAATTAATAATTTGCAATTATACAAATAACAGTTATCCAAGAACATTAAAAAACTATCTCTTTAAAGTTAATGATGAAATTTTCAAGTAAAATGACATTCTAGTAATATTTACATATCCATACCAGTGTGAATTTGACTACACGTAATTTGCCGTGTAAAGACAGAAAAAGTAGGGATAGCCTTAAAATATTTGCGAATTATGTACCGATGGCCTTAATTACTGTTCATTTTTTTAACTTTTTAGAATTTTTACACATATATAAAACATATATTTCAGCCTCCGATCAAAGTTTTAAGAACTGCATAAGGAATTTTCCAATTCAGATGGGATCCCGTTCTCTCTTTAGTGGTACATTAATAAACCTTTGATGTTACTTTATAAAACCTAAAATGAGTTGCTTATTAGAGATAAATATTTTATTTTATAGATCACAGTTCAAAATAGTTATTTATGAAACAGTTCGTAAAGTATGCTTTTTGCGAACGCACGCGATGTTTAGAGCACGAGCGACAGCGGAGCCAGTACTATACATCGCGTATTTTCGCAAAAAGTACTTCACGCACAGTTTCATACAATATTTTATCTACGATAAAAAAAATAAAAAAACTGTAACTCTTCGTCACTGGAATTCATTTCTATTCTACAATTTTTGGAACTTTAACATTTAAAAATACTAACTTCTTTGAAACCACAAAAATGTCAAACGTTTTGTTGTAATTTATTGTTCAAATGTCATCACTATGACAACGCGAGTTAAGGATATTTGATTATAACGACAGAGATAGCTATACAGTGCATGTCTATTCTTAATTCAGATATACTTTCCAGTTTACCTCACCTTTGCAGTGTACGTCAACTAACAAGAAAAGTTAGGTTATTTAGAGATGTTGGTGGTGGACATAATATGTATATTATACAGCATATTGTTAGATCTTATTTATTATTGTTACTTATAATTTTGTTAATTCTTTTTATTTTTGATTAAAGTTCTGTGTTAAAGGTTTTGACTGATTTTTTATGTTTTATAATGTTAATCAAAATTAATTCATAAATCAATGATATAAATTCAGATTAAAACAAGACATACGTAATTTTTTGCACGGCTAGCTTTGATCCCAGTAATTGTGGATCGCTTGTTATGAAAGTGTGCCAAAAACAGTGCGAAAAAGTAGACCCCATTTAAAATACTTTGTTACTTCACGCACACTTTAAATAATTCACGCACTGCTATCTATAATGACAGTTTTGACAAACTAAAAACTTATGCATAATATGAGATAGAGTAGATAAATACTTTTCTGTTCCCATTCTTGCAGCTACTACATTTTTTTACAATTTAGTTAAATACTAATCAAGACTGGCTACTAAACTATTAATAGCCATCGATTTTAACCACTCGCGATAAATTTAACCCTTAATGGAGGTTAACATATAGGAGCTAATACAGCAACTAATCAATTTTGCCGTTGAGTTGAATTCTGATCAAAATTTTAATTACAAAAGACCAACAATGCAGACGAAAATGATTGGCTGACACGTTAACCGAACAAAAGCGGCATTTTTTTCGTTTTACTTTTGGACCCCTATCTGATAGTGTTTGTATTACAATAATTAGGTGATGTCGACATCACACGTTACATTTGACGCTGGCGACGCTGCTGTCGCGACGCGACGCGAGAGCAGCTAATGAATATGTATAACTGGCAATATGCTTTTTGATAGGTACGTTTTCGATTAGCGTACTCAATCAATGTTACTATTTGGATTCGTTGATTTTCGAATGAGTGAAATGTTTTTTAATCTTGCATAGTATATTTTTATGTGTAAAATCAAGTTTAAAATTTCATCTCATGACTGAACACGGGTGCGACAAGGAGATACTTTGTCGCCGAAACTATTTATAACATTCATTGATAATGCAACATACTAATAATATACATTTAAATGATTAGAGTAAGGCTTAAAGAGTATTAATATCTTCTTCTTCTTATACTTGTTGTAGATCTGTCGATCTGTTAATTCCGACGTTGAAGTATTTCTTGAGAGGTAGACTGCCAGCTATCTCTCCATCTGGTGGTCTCCCCGGTGGACGCTTGCCTTCTGGTTTTCCTTCTAGAGCAATTCTTGGTAGTCTGTGCTCCTCCATTCCTTTTGCATGACTGAACCATTCTCTTCGTCATTGCCTGCCTCATCTGACTACATCTTACACGCCACATTGTTCCCTGATGATGTTGTTTCGTATTCTGTCTATTCTTGTCTTCCCCGCTATTGCTCTTAGTGTCTTCATTTCGGCTGTTAATAGCATGCTTTTGGTTTTATTGGTGTCTTCTCTTTATTCAATGCATAGGTTATAACAGGTCTGATGCAAATTTTATAAGTTATAACTTTGCTGTCCATTCTCATATATGGGTTATTCCAGACCACATCTCTCAAACACCCGGACAAGACTGCGGCCTTGTTAATTTGTCCCCAGGTCTCTGGCTGGGTCATGATAACTTGATAACTCTACACCTAGATATTTGAACTGGTTTAGCTGTTCTATGGGTTTTCCCTCTACCACTAGCTTGCATCTAATTGGGTCTTTCGCAATGGTAAGGCATTTTATTCTCTGCGTAGATATGTTCAATGTTCATGTTGAGTCGTCGACATGCTTGATAGAATCGATAAAGTTGTCTTTGTAGGTCATCCTAGTCCTCTGCAATCAGGGCTGCGTCATCAGCATAGCACACTATACTGATTCTTCTGTGGCCGAGTCTGTATCCTAGTTGTAGCAATTCCATATCTTCTATTATTTCATCCATTAGCATATTGAAATGGACTGAGGCTGTCTCCCTGATTGATTCCTCCTGGTGTTGGTATGTTGGCCGTAGTGGTGTCGTTTGTTTTATTTTTTGTCGTGTTGTTATTGTTCATTTGTTTTATGACTTTAACAGTGTTTGCCGGTATCCTTTTTTGCTTAATTTTCTTTATTATACCACTAAGTCTGACTCTGTCAAATGCTTTCGTTAGGTTGTAGAGTTTAGAAATTAGGGGGAAGATAAAAGCTTGGAAAGTTTAGATACTGCTTCTCAAAAGGTATGAGGTTGAGAATACTTAAATACAAGGGGGTCTGAAGAAAACTAGGGGATATTTCTAAAAACTACTTTGCTACGGCGGCTCGTGTTTTGGTTGGAGAGCTGAGTTGTGAGTTCGATTAAGAAGAAGTTAGGGATTAGGAAATATTTACTACTATCAGCAATTTAAACAAGGGTACTTACAGATATCCTGGGGTGTTAAATAGAAATCCTGGCTATATTTTCTTAGGGCGCCTTACCAGGAGTTTTACTTTGTATGATCCAACATCTTAACAACTGGGTAAAAATATTTTTGTTAATTGACTCTAAAAAGCTTTTAAAGTTGTGGTTAAAATTTTTGCTAATAGGTTAGTGGTAAATAAACAGGACAAAATACAGTTATGGCATTTATTAAAAAATTATTCCTTTAGACAACAAAACTTTCAGATTACATAAAGTGATTTTAATTACCTGTAAAAAAATACATCGAATTTTCTATAACATAGGCTATGGTGCACCAAAAGAAAAACAATAATTATTGCGTTGAGGATTTGATATCTGACGTAATTATGACTTATACATTATAGCATTTACAATTAAAACAAAATTTATTAATATATTCATTCAGGGAACAATGTTTACACATTAAAGAATTATTGACTACTCCTCGTAGTACTTAATTATTGGAAATAATATCAACTGTCAATTAGGTCACCTGTCAAATCTCATTCCACAAATATTTTATTTTTTAAATATTTCAAAAGGTTTCAAAATGATTTTAATACTAACTCACAATTATGTCTTTTACAATATTACTTTAATGGTGGAAGCAAAAATTATTCTCTGTTCTGTTCAACAATTTACTTTTGTCATTTTTATATTTTAAGTTCCAAAAAAAAATTATTTTCTGTTGATAAAAAAAATTAACGTTATAGTTTATGAAAATTTTATAATAAAAAGTCACTATACCTTAAAATTCAAAACATTCACCATTGTGAAACTTGACATGACACTTGACAGAACGTACGTAGTTCATACGTCACTCGAAGGATGTCCATGGAAAATTACAGATTACAGGAAATTGCACCATACCATGAAAATACTATAAAAAAAGGAAAATTGCTTATTTACCTCGGGAAATAGGTTTTCTAATCCAGGAGACAGGAGGCTTGGGTTTAAATCATCACCACAATATTCGTACCATGATTCATACCATGCCGGCTTTCACTTATACGCAGTAACTTTACAATGCGTATAATCCACTTATTTTACCATCAAAAAAGAACTGCTACATAATCAACTGATGGTACACCTAACTAACAACACAAAAGAACTTTGATAGATCCCATTTTACTTGGAAATTCGTTTTGCGTCGCAAAAAAGCCGATTACTGACTATCGATGTTCATTGATTCACTACCTTTGTAAGAATGCATCTTGAATGCATCTCTTCTTCGCATCTTGACAAGATTCTCTGATCTTGTCGTACGTAATTTCCGACTTCCGTTCTTCACGACCAATCAAGAGCTTCGATTTTTGTGCCAAATTCGAACAAACCAATCAACTCATTTTTAATATTTCTTTTCGAAAGTTCGAATAGAGATCTACGCATCAAAAATTTGTGCTTCTAAGCATTTCTTAAAATTGGTCAATATTGTGCAACAGTTTGAAACATATACACAGGGGCGGTTTCAGGAAATTCCATGTAATTTGAATTTAAGTAAAAAACTGAATAAAAAAATTTGGACTTCCTAGGGAGGGGTTGTAAAAACTATACAAATCTAAAAGATCATATTTTCACTGGTTTTATAAACGCTACAAGGTCTACGAAGCAAATATATGCAGGTGTGTTATATTCTATCGACTTCTCTTTCACTTGTTTCATGACAAATATTGCGTCCGTCGTCGACCTTGAATCCTTGCTGTTCTTCTCTGTTCTTTATCTGTGATTCCAATTTATCCTTGAGTATGCCTGTGAATAACTTTATTGTCGTATTTAAGAGATGTGTTCCTCTGTAGTTGTCCGGGCATGAGCTTTGCCCTTTCTTAAAAATCGGTATTGTGATACTAGTGTGCCAATCTTTTGGTATCTCTGCTCTGTCTAAGATTTTGTTAAACAATGTTGTGAGACAATTAGTGAGTTTCTGACTGCCGTATTTCAGCAGTTCGTCCGGTATTCTATCAATACCTGGCGATCGTCTATTCTTTAAGATCTTCATTCTCGCTTCTACTTCAGTTTATCTAGTGATATACCTTATTCTGTATTGTAATCGTGTTCGTCATTGACATCTCCACCTTTGTACAGTTCTCTGAAATATTTTTCCATGTCTCAGTTGGTATTACATAATATCGACGGAAGGAAACTAAATAATCTTCAATATGCCGCTGACACCGTCCTCATAACAGACCACTCATGAGAACCAAAGTTATGCTACAAGGGCAGTAAGCAACACAGAGTCGGTTTAAAAATAATATTTATATACAATCGGTTCATAAGGTTCTACGACGTCTTCCGATTCCCAAAACGTCATTGTTCTCCATCGTAACACATGTTTTCGTTCAATCCTCTTCCTCTAATTTCCCTATGAATTCCCTCTATCCTGCTTTTCCTAGGTCTTCCTCTTTTCCATCGTCCTTCTGGTGCCCATCGTAGTACTTGCTTGGGTTTGGGTAATCTGTCGTCTTCCATATGTTGTATGTGGCCAAACCATCTTAGTTGCTTTGTTTTATATCGTCAATTATAGTATGCTTCACATCCATTATCTCCAATATTCTTGTATTTCCGATTTTATCTATTCTTTATATACCAGCAGCTTTTTTTCAAGAGTCCATTTCAGTTGTTCTGAGCATATTTTCGGATTTTTCTCTATGTAAGTGGCCAAACTTCGCTGATATAATATGTTATAATGATCCATAAGACTGTGTTCAATAATGCAATACCTTTCCTTCCTGTAAAAATAATCTAAGAGAAAACAAAAATGATGACGAATCTCTTCGTTGTGTAGAAGTTGTGGAAAGATTGTATTTGGGCTACTGCGTAAGATCAAAACCAAAAATCATCAAATTTCCTAAATTAAATGGAGCTTTGCAAGCGACACTGCTTCGATGACCAATGTTAGATCGACACAATATATAATTAAAAACCTTACAAAGCTAGACGATAGACGACCAAGACAAGACCAAAGATGAGATGGGTAGATGACATCAGAGAAATATCCGAAATAAATTGGAAGCATGTTGCTCAGGATAGAGGTTGATGGAACGAGTTGGGACAGGCCCGTGTGGATGATAGAAAGGTAAAAATAAGGAGAACAAGTATGTAAATGATATCGTTCTCATTGTGGACAGCTTTGATGAGTTGCTTCATCCAACCACACAAAGAGTGGATCGTAAAATTAGTTTTTCAAGAACAAAATAATTTATGACCTATTTAGTCCACATCAAAAATATTTCAGTTGAAGATAGGGATATCGGGTGAGTTGACTCCTACAAATATTTAGGCGATGAGATCAGAATAAGTCACCGAAACAACGAGTTAAAGAGACGAATAAACCTAGGTTTTGACAAGATGAAGGATATTTTGAGATCAAATATTTCAATATGTCTGAAAAGAAAAGCAGTGCTACATCTTCCCAGTGATGACCTATGATGCCGAAACTCGTAACACTCACAAAAATAACAGTGAATAAACTACAAGTTTCGCAAGGAGCAATGGAGAGAATTATAATATTACCGATTTCTCTTCGTCTTCTTCTGTCATTGATTGTCCGAACAAAACCCTAAGCGATTATCGAACATTTGTGATCATATTGGCCCTAATAACTTTGCCTACGGCAGCTCGGATGTCTCTTGATATCACTCTGAGAGATTTCGAAGCCAAGATATTCTTCTTCGGCCTGAGCAGATTCCTTCTGCCATCTTGACCTGAATTATAAGGTTATACGTCTCATGATGTCTCATTATACGGACGAAATCTTGTAACACTTAAATTTTTATTATTTTGTTACTTCTTGTGCTCTTTGGTGTGTCTAAATATGACATGTATAGTCGGTTCGCTAAACTCAGACGCAACTGGCTAGATATTTTAGTCGATATTTTTATTGTTTTTTGCCAATTTTGCAAAAATTGGCAAAATTACTAAATATTTAGTGATTATTAACTATTTAAAAATTATTTTTTGCCAATTTTGAAAAAATTGGCAAAATTACCGACTAAAATATCTAGAAAGTTGCGTCTGAGTTTAGCGAACAGACTATATATAGACCGGTCACTCTAGTAGAGTATAGGTCGCTCAGGTTCATGAGCTCTTTTAATCCATTTCATGCGGTGGATTGGTCCGCATAAGCCTTCTTCATCAAATATGACATATTATGTAACCAAAAAACTTAAAAAAAATCAAGAAAAGGTTAAATTTGTCATATTGTAGACAATAAGCTTGGTGGACATCTATTAGATGCTTATCGAATTTTTATAAGAAATTTTATGACAAATGCAGACTCTAAACTTACATATAGTCCAGGAACCGAAGCTGTTCACCTCGCAATTTTTACAGAATGGATCGATTTGCTTGAAAATTTGAGAATAAGTAGTGGATAGTCAAAAAATCAAAATCTATATAATGCGGAAAGGCGCTTTTACCATGGAAGTGGTTGCCACCCCATCTCGGGGGTGGAAATTTTTTATTATATTTTGACCGCAAAAGTTGATAAAAACATTCATTCTAAGCAAAAAATGTTCTATATATTTTTTTAATAAAATTAATAGTATGTATTCGATTTATTTCCTATTGAAAGTGTTAGTTTTATATCGAAAAAATCAATGTTTTTCGATACATACTCGTTTACGATCCACTCAATGTTTGCCGTAGAAATTTTTTTTTCAACCCAAGTTCTTGGGAATTAAATAACCTACAATTTCATACTTAAACATTTTTTCGTATCTCTGATGCTAATCTTTCTATTCTGACGAAAATGGCATTTTTTACCAAACTACAAAAATTCGTTATTCGCTTTAAACTCCAGTTTTTTTAAAAACTAGTCATTCTAAGCCAGTCAAACTTCTAGAATCTATTAATAATACATAAGTAAAGAAGAATGAATAAGGCCAATGAGTAAAAACACCGCTAACTTAAATTATTATCCTTCCAATTGGATTTCTCCTTTTTTTTTTCAAAAAAATATATTGATTTTTTAATCACAACTTTTTTATTTTTAATCTTACAAAGTTTGGTAAAAAAGAATTTTGTAGTTTTTGACAAGATCTATAACTATATTAATATACAATCTCTTTACAATCCTCAGTAGCAAAAAGAGGTACTTTGAAAGGGTTGGTAAAGGTGGTTTTTACATGCTATTACAAGTTTAATTGTCAATAGCTCACTCAATTTTTGCCACACAAAAAATTTTTTCAAACCAAGTTCTTGGGAATTAAATAAGATACAATTTCCGTATTGAAATATTTATTCGTAGCTCTGATGCTAATCTTTCTACTCTGAAGAAAGCCACTTTTTATAAACTACAAAAATTTGTTATTCGCTTTTAACTCCATTTTTTTAAACTAATCATTATAAACCGGTCAAACTTCTAGAGCTTGTTAAAAATACATAAATAAAAAATACCAAATAAGGTCAATGCCTAATTTTAATAAGGGCGGTGATTAGAGGGTTGCTTCCGATCACTTTTTCGTTGAAAAAATTGGGACTGGCATTCTTTTCATTATAAGTGACTTACTTTTTGAGCTAGAGACTTTTCTTTTATTTCTGGAGATAGATATTTTTAAGTACTTTTAATTAGTTTAAACAAGTTGACCTCGAAAAATGTATAGTTTTCCCGTCTTTTGACTTTGAAACTACAATATTTAGCATTTGAAGAAGAAGAGCCAACATATAATAAAGTATAGCTCGATTGCTATTGGTCTTAAAGAAAATTAAAAAACAGTTTTGTTTATTTTTTCAAAAGGTACATTTTTGTTAAGTCAAGTTGTTTTGATAAAACGACAAATTTTGGAGTTATGGCGAATGGCGATGGCGAATAAATCAAAAACTGTTAATTTTATCAAAAAATTTTATAGAACGTTTTTTGCTTAAAATTAACGGTTTTACCAACTTTTGCGGTCAAAATATAATAAAAAATTTACAGTGCCGGCAAAAAATCTTTACATTGCCAAATAAATCACCAAATTTGAAGACAATTTGCATGCGTTCTGTCTGGCCTTGGAGGGGAGGGTAGGGGAGGGGGGATAGTGTGCTTGCGACGGCAATTATCTGTAGTTTACGGACCGCTTGGCTTATTTAGGGTACTCTGCGCGTTTGCACTTTAAACAGTTGGCTTTGTGTGGGTAGTCAGTGTTAAACTTTTTCTCATTTACTACGCAAAGTTTGAGATCGTCAAATTCTAAATTGAACTGACAAATATGGGTCGAAAGAAACTCACAAAATAGGACAAAGGTTCGTGCTTTAACATTACTGGAGAAAGGAGACTCTGTAATTACCGTAGCACGTGATATTGGTGCTTCAAGAGGGGCTATTTATCAACTGAAACGTTCGGCTGCAACGTTTCAGTTGATAAATAGCCCCTCTTGAAGCACCAATATTACGTGCTACGGTAATTACAGGGTCTCCTTTCCCCAGTCATGTTAAAGCACGAACCTTCTCCTCTTTTGTGAGTCTCTTTCGACCCATATTTGCCAGTTCGATTTAGAATTTGACGATCTCAAACTTTACGCGGTAAATGAGAAGAAGTTTAACACTGACTACCCACACAAAGCCAACTGTTTACAGTGCAAACGCGCAGAATACCCTAAATAAGCCAAGCGGTTCGTAAACTACAGATAATTGCCATCGCAAGTATGCTATCCCCCCTCCCCTACCTTCCCCTCCAAGCGCAGACAGAATGCATGCAAATTGTCTTCAAATTTGGTGATTTATTTGGCAATGTCAAGATTTTTTTACCGGCACTGTACACCCCCAAATGGGGTGGCAACTACCCCCATGGTAAAAGCGCCTTTCGGCATCATATAGATTTTGATTCTTGGACTATCCACTACTTATTCTCACATTTTTAAGCAAATCGATCCATTCTGTAAAAATTGCGAGGTTTTGTCCTATTTTAATCTTCATTACTTGGACTATTAATAAATCCGAAATAAAACCAATTGCCCTATTCGAGTAAAAAATTTAATTCATAATCTTCCTAAGTTTGTTTTCAGTACTTAACAATCGTCCAACTTTCCGTACGCTAATGAGTTCAACTTCCGCCTAAAAAAAAAGAAAAAATCTAAACGAAACGAAACACTCGAATCAACCATGAGAAAACAATCCGGAAAGTTGGATTCTACCGTCTACCGTTGGGCAACATTTATTTAAATTCCTGCAGAAATAAATCTCATCGAATTAATGACAGACATGGAGAAAGAGCCCTGAGCGACAAAATTAAATAAAGTAATTACGGATGAGAGGGCGAGTAAACTCTAATGATGAAAATCTCAGGTGCGCCAACTGAGAGAGATTCACAACGTTTACACCTCCGAAATCTGGCCCCTAGAATAGCAGGCCACACAGGCATCATTTACGAGTACAAGAATTAGTAACATAATTCAGTCAATTTGTACTCTACGAGCCCCCTAGTGGGAAAGTTTTGGGGTAGTTTTTGGGGTAGTCTGATTTTTTTTTTCATCATATATGTTTTTTGGGCTGCTGAATCCGAATATGAGGTTTGCGGACAAAATTTCGTGACGGAACATTGAGTAAATCGCGAAAAAAGCGAAAAATGTTTGCCTTTTACCGCTTTTTTGCTTAAATCTCGAAAACTATTAAATTTTACTGATGAGCCCAGGGAGGTTGAAGAGGGCGAAACACATTTCTGAGAACTGGTGTTTGGATCTTTGATTCTATTCAGAAAATTTTTCCCAGCCCGAAATAGTGGATGTGTGAGTTATTCGTAAGGGGATTTTTCCACATTCTCTATTTCATTTGTTGATTTTATTAAATTTTAGTAAATGGTCTCTTAACAGAAATTAAAGTAAATAAAATTCTCTACAAATATCACTATTTACTTTTTTTTTCAGACGATCCTTTCGGTATAAAGTGCAAGTTGAAAATTGCCAATTTTTAACGGTCTCTGTAAAACACACTTTTTACATTTCAAAACTTTATTTTTTATTAGAATACTGTCATTTAATAAATTTCCCCTAGTTTTCTGTACAAATAATTAAAAATAAATAAAAGGTTGAAATTGTACAAATTCCGTATCACAAAAGGTAGGGCCCTAACAAAATAAAACTTAATATATCGTGATTATTAATATTACAAATTAAAATACAAAACAAATTAAAAGACAAAATGTTTTATAATATAAAATTATATGGGCCGTTGTCTTTTAGAAGATCCTGGCTGTGAGTGGTTTTCCGGTGGCGATGGGTCCCAATTTATTCTGCTCGTTCTGGAAAATAAAAGAGATGGTTTCAGTTCTGAAGGAGAGATGACGATTGCAAAATATATTGTGAGATTAAACATATCTTCCGCATTGTGCTGAGGTTCTTCGATGGCATCATGTCCTGGCTCAGGGTCTGATTGCTCCATCGTCAGCGTCAGGGGTCGTTCTTCTGGAAAATACAAGAGGTAGTGAGATACTGACTTGTGATCACATATTAAGGAGAGGTTAATGATTACAAAATAAATTGTGAGATTCTACATACCTCTGTCTCTTTCTTCAGTCTCTTCTACGTCTATAGCAGAACTATCTTTCGGAGGCTCAACGTTGTCACACAGTCCTTCGCATGATGTGCAAATTGGGGAACAATGTAGACCCGCCTTGGGGTAGGAGAGGTGGTAATAAGGCAATGTTGGTCATATTTTAATATGATGAAGATATGTATTGTTTGTATCTCAAATCGTTCAGACTGGTCTCTTTTTCTTATATATAGAGCCATGAGAAACATGTTTCCTGCTGTGGCAACCTCATCCTGATGTGCATTAGGGTCAATAAAACCTCAATGGTTGGTTGCAAGTTTGTGTTCTTCTGCAGGACTTTAAGAAATTTCAGTTTCCCTTGATTAAACAATGCAGAAGTAGTATCACAACGACTCATCGCATGCAGGAATAAGATATGGATCATTAGAATTTTTTCAGCAGCCAGATGAGGGTTGTAGAAGCTCTTAGTCCTGTCGCCAGGGGGGGTACAACGGCCTCCTTAATTCAGATGGACTTACCCAAGTTTATTTTATGTATTTTGACCCGTACAACACGAATTTTTTGGGTAACAGTTGATCCGGATGTCGATAAGATTGTTATAGACAAAGAACTTGAGGAATTACATAAAAGCGATTTGTCGCAAAACAAAACATATTTTTGTATTTTTTGGGTCATTTTAAACAAAAAATATTCCTACAAGTTTTTTCGTAGAATGCATAGTTTTCGAGATAACCGCGGTTGAACTTTCAAAAAATCGAAAAATGGCAATTTTTGAACCCGAATAACTTTTGATTAAAAAATAAAGTAGCAATTCTGCTTACCGCATTTGAAAGTTTGAGTCAAATTATATCGGTTTTGATTATTTGCATTGCTAAAAATTAATTTTTTTACTGCTGAACAAAGCTATAAACACATAGTGTTTCCCGTGCCTAATACATGCGTTTTAACGCATGCTACGTAGAAATTGCCTCGCTTGCACTTGTAGCTACTCTACCTACTCGTTAGATTTTAAATGAGAAATCATTGAAAACATCACTCACGCACTAGGTGTTTATAGCTTTGTTTACCAATAAAATAATACATTTTTAGCAATGCAAATAATCAAAACCGATATAATTTGACTTAAACTTTCAAATGCGGTAAGCAGAATTGCGACTTTATTTTTTAATCAAAAGTTATTCGGGTTCAAAAATTGCAATTTTTCGATTTTTTGAAAGTTCAACCGCGGTTATCTCGAAAACTATGCATCCTACGAAAAAACTTGTCAGAGCATTTTTTGCCTACAATGACCCAAAAAATACAAAAAGATGTTTTGTTTTGCGAGAAATCACTGTTATGTAATTCCTCAAGTTCTTTGTCTATAACAATCTTATCGACATCCGGATCAACTGTTACCCAAAAAATTCATATTCTACGGGTCAAAATAAATAAAAAAAACTTGGGTAACTCCATCTGAATTAAGGAGGCCGTTGTACCCCCCCTGGCGACAGGACTATCTGCGAAACCTTTCCTATTCCTGGTTTCAGAAAAAATACATTTTTTGTGTTAGTACTACATAGGCCAATCAAAATGACCAGAAGGTCGATATCTTCCCCCACCACTGTCACATGTTCATTTGACGGTGCCATCTCAAGAGCTGTTGTGATAGTTAGGATATCAGCATTCTTCACAGGATGAAGGTTGTAAATTTATCAAATGACAGCATTATAATAAAATATAAAGTTTTGAAATGTAAAAAGTGGGTTTTGTAGAGACCGTTAAAAATTGGCAATTTTCAACTTGCATTTTAGACCGAACGGTTCGTCTGAAGAAAAAAGTAAGTAGTGATATTTGTAGAGAATTTTAAGTATTTTAATTTCTGTTAACAAACCATTTACTAAAAGTTAATAGTTTTCGAGTTTTAACCAAAAAAGCGGGAAAAAGCTGAAATTTTTCGCTTTTCTCGCGATTTTTTCAATGTTCCGTCACGAAATTTTGTCCGCAAACCACATTTTCGGATTCAGAGGCTCAAAATACTTGTATAATGAAATAAATCAGAACTACCCCAAAGCTTTCCTAGTCAAAACACAATTTAGTTGAATTAACAGTAAATGTGAGTAATTCGGAAATAAAACAGTGCAGAGTTCTTCTTCTTAGTTCACACTAGACTCGTTAATCTCTGGAACTTATGACTGTCGTATGACATCGTTCGTAAGACTGTCAAAGGTTATTCATTCATCATTCAACCTTCGCTTGTCCACTGCTGGACATAGACCTCTCTCATAATTTTCTATATATTTCGATCTTTTGACTTTTCCATCCAATTCCTATGACAACGCTTTAGATCATCAGTCCAACGTGTTGGTGGACGACCTCTACTTCGGTAGGCATCATCTCTTGGTCTCCATTCCAGTATCTGCTTTGTCCATCTGGTATCTGTCATTCGAGGTACGTGACCTGCCCAGTTTCATTTCAATTTTGCTATTCTCTCTGCTGAATTAGCAACTCCTGATCTTTGTCTTAGCTGACGGTTTGGGATCTTGTCTCGTAGGGAAACGCCCAACATAGCACGCTCCATCGCTCTTTGAGACACACGGATATGTTGCACTGTACTCTTTGTCATGGTCAACGTTTCCGCTCGGTAGGTTAACACTGGCAGAACACACTGAATTTGAAAATATGGTTTAGCTTGCCGAAGGCTGCCTAAGTCAGTCTTATATGACGGAGAAGCTCAACGGTTTGGTTTTCTCTTCCAAAGCGAATCTCATGACCTAGGTATTTATAGGCCATTACCTGGTAGGCCTGATTAAAAATCTGTACCAGTCTAATATAGCGACAGTATGACTAGATCAGAAGTTCTCAAACCAATTCAAGACCGAGAGAGGCGTTAGACAAGGATGCGTGTTGTCACCTGACTTATTTAACATTTATGGTGAACATGTCATGAGGATGGTTTTAGAAGGATGGGCCGGTGGATTAACAGTAGCTGGTAGGGAAATCTCCAATTTAAAATTTGCTGATGGCACTACATTTATAACAGCAAATGAGCAAGAAATGGTTGATCTTCTGCGAAGAGTTGAGTACAAAAGCAATAAAGATTCGACACTATTGAACTGACTAACATATTACAGGAATACCAGATAGTAAACATCTTTGTCTATCTCGGGTGTAGTATAACTAACGATGGTAACTGTGAAGCAGAAGTTCGGAGACGTATTGGTATGGCAAAAAATGCGACGAGTCACCTAACTAAAGTTTGGAAAGACAGATCTATCTCTCAAAATATCAAGATGACACTGGTGAATGCCCTTGTATTCTCAATATTTCTATACGGAGCAGGGAATCTTCGCGCATGCGAGCGTCAAAAAATTGATGCTTTTGAGATGTGGTGCTGGAGAAGAATGCTACGCATACCTTGGATAGCTCATAGGACAAACGTTTCCATTCTAAACCAACTCAATATTAAAAAAGGCTGTCCACAATATGTCTGCAACGAATTCTGCAATTCTTTGGTCACGTGGTTCGTAGAGGTGACGACAGTTTAGAGAGATTAATTGTTTCTGGAAACGTTCCGGGGAGAAGATCAAGAAGACGATCACCAACTAGATGGTCAGACCAAATAAAGCATTCAGCTGGAAACTCATTCTGCGAAGCTCTTAGAGCAGCTGAAGATAGAGACCAATGGAGAAACATTGATAGGAATATTGGAAGAAATCACGATCCTCAGTAATGGGGAAACGACAAGAGAGAGAGAGAGAGACCTGGTCTATGGATCTTGTTCCTATACATACATATATCTCTTCGTTGACTACAAGATTTGTCATCATCTGTGTTTTAGATATATTTATTTTCAATTCCCCTTCCAGCGAGGAAAGGTAGAGCTGATTTAAAAATTCTTTGACCTCATTTATCCTATCAGCTATTATAACCATATCATCTGCAAACCTCAGGTGGCTAAGCATTTCTTCGTTTGTTTATGCCCTTGTTTGTCGGTCAGTTTTGTCTTTTTACATATACAGGGTGTCCAGAAACTCTACCGACAAACGAAGACAGGAGATTCTTCAGATAATTTTAAGATAATTTAACTCAATTCACTTAGTCCGAAAATACTTCCTAAGGGAGCTAGAGCTCTTTGATGATGGCGTCTTATAATTAGTTTTTCTTAAATACCTCCAAAACGCTTTTATTTAGAAAAACAAAAATTGGTACGCGTATTTATCTTCAAGATATAAATCTAATCCATCCATTGCAAATTTCTAGTACCGATCATCGGCGTCCGTTTTGGGAAGAGCAAAGATTATTTTATCGCATATATTTTTTAGCTTTAACTTTTATGCATTTCTGACACTGGATCATTAAATTGTGAAGTATTCTAGTACTAAAATGGTACTCTTGTTTTAAATCGGTAGGACACACCGTTTTCTAGAAAAATCGATTTGAAAATTTTTCGCGTTTTGAATTAAAAAAAAAATTTCAAAAAAAAACTGTTTAGAAAGACGAAAACTGGTACATTTATTTATATTCCAGAGATAAATCGATTTCATTAATTGCGAATTTCTAGTACTGGTCATAGGCGTCCGTTTTGGGTAGGTAAACAGTTATTTTATAGCATAACCTTTTTGTCTTGAATTTTTGAGCATTCTTGACACTAGATTATTAAATTATGAGGTATTCGAGTACTAAAAGTTACTCTTACTTTATGTTGGTAAAATATTTCGTTTGTTGTTGAAAAGTTCTTTCAATTTTTTTTCAAATTCCAAAAACAAAAACTTTCAAATCGATTTTTATAGAAAACGGTGTGTCCTACCGACTTAAAGCAAGAGTACCTTTTAGTACTAGAATGCCGCACAATTTAATAATCCGGTGTCAAAAATGCATAAAAGATAAGGACAAAAAAGTTATGCGATAAAACACCCGTTGCTCTACCCAAAACGGACGCCTATGACCGGTTCTAGAAATTTGCAATGGATGGAATCGATTTATCTCTAAAAAGTAAATATGCATACCAATTTTCGTTTTTCTAAATAGAAGCTTTCTGGAGGTATTTAAGAAAAACTAATTTCATGTCGCCATCTTCAAAGAGCTCTAGCTCCCTTAAGAAGCATTTTTGGACTAGGTGAATTGAGTTAAATTGTCTTAAAATTATCTGAGGAATCTCCTGTCTTCGTTTGTCGGTAGAGTTTCTGGACACCCTGTATATTCCAAAAGCGTAGTGAACAGTTTCGCTGATATGGTATCTCTCTAACGTACTCCACGTTGTATCGGGAAATTCTGATAAAGATGGGAAAAACATAACCCAAATATTTTCCGGTTGTTTTTTTGTCACGGTTATAACCGGTTTTTCTTTTTAAATTAATAACCGGTGAAAAACCGAGTATGTGGAAAAAATATTGAATTCAGAGAAAAAATATGAAAATTTTTCGCCCACCGCGCGAAAATGAGAAATTTTAAGCTGACTGAAACCGATTTCACGACACTGATGACTGATTTCTATACTGATATAGACTGATATCGATTCGAATGTAGTATCGCAAACTGAAGCGCAATGTAAATGTAACCTATTGGGTATTGGCTGTGACTAAAAAAACCGAACACTGGTTTTTGGAACAACCGGTTTTTTTTGACCGGTTATAACCGGTAGCTTAAACCGTAGGTAAAAAACCGTATAACCGAAAACCGGTGTTTTTTCAACAACCGCCTTCCCTAATTTCTGTGTCTGACGACCACCCACTTTAACACGTTTTGGTATACTGCGTTTTGGTATATGTGTTTAATTATATTTATATACCGATAGGCAATTCGGGATTATGACAAGGCTTCCAACATGTTTTGTTAAAATAATGGTGTCAAAGACCTTTTCATGGTTCACAAATGAGGCACTCAGAGCCTACAGTGGCCTAACCCGCAACCCACAATTTTACCAAACGCTTTTATTGCGTTAAAGTTATCCCATATTTAAGTTTTTTCACATGCAGAGTGGCTCAAGCAACCAAGGCTTAAGCCACTCTGTATCTGGAAATACTTCAATAAGGGATAACTTTAACGTAATAAAAGCGTTTGGTAAAATTGTGGGTTGCGGGTTAGGCCACTGTTGCTCTGAGCTCCTCAATTATCAAAGCTAATCGTTTACTATATCCAGTACATTTTTCGATAAGATTTTTTATTACCAATAGGTCGTGATCGAGGCCAAAAAACCCCCTGTTCTATGGGCTGATAAAATTCCAATTTATTTTCTAATCTTTTCGTAATTATTTTTGTAAATAGTTTATAAATATGTGAAAGTAGACCTATGGGCCTGTAGTTTCTGAGGTCGCTAGCATCACCTTTTTTATGAAGTAGGATAATTTCTGCGTTATGCCAATGAGTTGGTGTTACTGCTTTCTGCAGACATCTAGTGAATAATTTGGCAAGGACCTGCCATAATATTTTTCCAGCCACTTTCAAGGCATCTGAAACTATTTCATCGCCTCCGGGGGACTTATTGTTTTTCATTTCTTGCGCTGACCTTCGATCTTCATTGGGCGTTATGTCCGGTAAAATTTCAAATCCCTGATTTATCTTTGGTAATGATCCACTTCGGATACATTGCTGTTCTTTGTATAGTTGTCTATACAAAGAAGTATTTAGTTGCCTAAAGTGTTCAAAATTTGATCTCGATCCTCAATAATTTGCCCTTTTCAACGAAAACTTTTCGTTTATAAATTTGTAAAAGTCTGTGTGTTATTGCGTTGCCGCTCCTGCAATATTTAGAGCAGGTGTATCGATGGATTCTTATGTAGTTTTGTCTTCTGAATCCAAATCTGAAAACGGCATTTCGATGTCTCTAACCGTCTTCGAAATAATCGACCTCAAAATCTAAAATGTGACGTCACAATCCGGTTATTTCCTACCGACGCACTAAACAGCAGCTCAAATGCTTAGTTAGGAAGTAGGCTACTTTTCAAAAAGCTAAAGATCAAACTCAACAAGTTACGAGTTAGTCCTGTCGCCAGGGGGGGTACAACGGCCTCGTTAATTCAGATGGACTTACTCAAGTTTTTTTTATGTATTTTGACCCGTAGAACACGAATTTTTTGGGTAACAGTTGATCCGGATGTCGATAAGATTGTTATAGACCAAGAACTTGAGGAATCAAATAACAGCGATTTTTGGCAAAACAAAACAATATTTTGTATTTTTTGGGCCATTTTAAGTAAAAAATATTTCTACAAGTTTTTTCGTAGGATGCACAGTTTTCGAGATAAACGCGGTTGAACTTTAAAAAAATCGAAAAATTGCAATTTTTGAACCCGAATAACTTTTGATTAAAAAATAAAATAGCAAGTCTGCTTACCGCATTTGAAAGTTTAAGTCAAATTATATCGGTTTTGATTATTTGCATTGGTAAAAATTTATTTTTTTATTGTTTAACAAAGCTATAAACACGTAGGGTTTCCCGTGCTTTTACATGCGTTTTAACGCATGTAACGTAGAAATAGTCTTGATTGCACTAGTACCTATTCTACCTACTCGTTCGATTTTAAATGAGAAATCATAGAAACATCACTCACGCACTAGTTGTTTGTAGCTTTGTTTAGCAATAACACAATAAATTTTTAGCAATGCAAATAATCAAAACCGACATAATTTGACTTGAACTTTCAAAGGCGCTAAGCAGAATTGCTATTTTATTTTTTAATCAAAAGTTATTCGGGTTTAAAAATTGCAGTTTTTCGATTTTTTGAAAGTTCAACCGCGTTTATCTCGAAAACTGTGCATCCTACTAAAAAACTTGTAGAAATATTTTTTGCTTAAAATGACCCAAAAAATACAAAATATTGTTTTGTTTTGCCAAAAATCGCTGTTATTTGATTCCTCAAGTTCTTGGTCTATAAGAATCTTATCGACATCCGGATCAACTGTTACCCAAAAAATTCGTGTTCTACGGGTCAAAATACATAAAAAAAATTTGGGTAAGTCCATCTGAATTAACGAGGCCGTTGTACCCCCCCTGGCGACAGGACTAAGTAGACTAGTAATAATTATTTAGTAGTTTTACAAATGTTTGACATTTCTCTTCCAGAATTGAACAAGCGCTGTCGTATTTTTGTGTGACTATAAAAAAATCAATTTATTACCTACCTTCTTAAATCTTACATCCAATATCGAATCTTCTGTAAGTAAACCGTTTATTCCTTTAATTTATTTGTAAATTCAGGTTACATATTGTACCTATATAAATTATTTTTTAAATTAACATCCCTTGACGTAATTCACAACAAGGTACCTATATTATGTGACGTTTGTAATTAATGAATTTGAATAATTTTAAAAATATTTGGTTATTTTGAATTATTATTGAATCTCAATTTGTTCAGCAAAGCATAGTTTATTTACATTTGAGTTTGACACTTCGTGAATGTCAAACTAAATTTTAAATTAAGTATTAATAAAACATCAATGACATTTGATAGTGAATTTAATTATTATATAAAATAAATAAGATGTTCAAAAATACAATTTGAGTATATTTTAAAAGTAATAATTTATTAAGTAGGTATATATTTACGAGTATACGGCCTACTCTACCCTTTATGATAAATGGACTGTTCCATTTGTTATGAAATTAAAATACAGAGTGTTCAGAAACTCTACCGACAAACGAAGACAGGAGGTTCCTCAGATAATTTTACCCAATTCATCTAGTCCGAAAATGGTTTCTAAAGGAGCTAGAGCTATTTGAAGATGGCGTCTGGTAATTAGTTTATCTTAAATATCTCCAGAACTCTTCTATTTAGAAGAACGAAAATTGGTACACATATTTATCTTCCAGGGATAAATCGATTTCATTAATTGCAAATTTCTAGTCATAGGCGTCCGTTTGGGTAGGGCGTCAGTTATATTATCGCATAACTTTTTTGTTTTCAATTTTTCAGCACTTTTGAGTCTGGATTATTAAAATGTAAGGCATTATAGTACTAAAAGGTACTCTTACTTTAAGTCGATAGGATACACCGTTTTCTAGAAAAATCGATTTGAAAATTTTTCGTTGTTTGAATATCAAAAAAAAATTTCAATAAAAAAAACTATTTAGAAAAACCAAATTGGTACATTTATTTATATTCCAGAGATGAATCGATTTTATTAATTGTGAATTTCTAGTACCGGTCATATGCGTCCGTTTTGGATAGATCAACGGTTATTTTATCGCATACCTTTTTTGTCTTTAATTTTTAAGGATTTTTGATACTAGATTATCAAATTATGAGGTATTCTAGTATTAAAAGTTACTCTTGCTTGAAGTTGGTAAAATACACCGTTTTTTTTTCAAAATTTTTTTCAAATTCAGGAAACGAAAAATTTTCAAATCGATTTTTCTAGAAAACGGTGTGTGGTACCGACTTAAAGCAAGAGTACCTTTTAGTACTAGAATACCTCACAATTTAATAATCCAGTATCAAAAGTGCTTAAAAGTTAAAGACAAAAAAGTTATGCGATAAAATAACCGTTGCCCCACCCAAAACCACCACCCAAAGTCACCATAGATGGAATCGATTTATCTCTGGAAGATAAATATGTGTACCAATTTTAGTTTTTTCTAACTAAAAGCGTTCTGGAGGTATTTAAGAAAAACAAATTACAAGACGCCATCTTCAAAGACCTCTAGCTCCCTTAGGAAGCATTTTCGGACTAGGTGAATGTGGTTAAATTCTCTTAAAATTATCTGAGGAATCTCCTGTCTTCGTTTGTCGGTAGAGTTTCTGGACACCCTGTATAGTCGGTTCGCTAAACTCGACACAACTGGCTAGTGATTTTAGTAGGTAATTTTTTTGTTTCTTGCGAATTTTGCCAAAATTGGCAAAATTACTAATTATTTAGTAATTATTAACTAATTAGTAATTATTTTTTTTTATTATTGACTAATATCACTTGCCAGTTGTGTCTGAGTTTAGCGAACCGACAGTATATGAAATAATATTGTTTGGTATAAAAAATTATGGTCTGATATGTGCAATTCTAATGGAAAAAAATATTTGAAGATTTTTCTTAAATTATGGATACCAACAACATTTTCATTTATAACCCTTTTATTTTTAATTTGACGAAGAAAAGTTATTCTTCATAAAAAGCTATTCATGTTCTAAGATTTATGATGCAACCAACATATTATATAAAGTTTTATTAATTTTATACGAGGTATATAAAAATATAAATTTAGATCAAGAGTAAACTACCTTTATAGTTCATAACATTTAAATTAGAATGATATAATTGCACATTAAAACATAATTATTAATTCTAAACTACTTTTCATAATAGCAATTTTCCATATTACGAATTAAAATACGTAAATAAACAAAGTTTTCGTTATGATAATGCTCGCATTTTCAGCTTGTTCATTTATTAATTTGTGGATGTTTTTTCTTCCAATGGACATGTTCTGTCTCGAGTACTTTCAAGCTTTTGTTTTCTTCTATTACTCTAGTTATTTCCACTCAGATCTCTTCTAACTTCATCATTCTAAAAACACCCAAAAAAGTTAGAATACGCAAAAATTACTGAGATAAGAAACGTGAAAGGCCCCGAGTAACAGAGAGAGAAACAGAATAGACGAAGTTGAGAGATCAGGTATAGAAGAAGATGCTTAGAATGATAGAGATGGCTAGAGGATAATTGCTTTCTATAGAGAAGAAAATACATTTCATGGAATATAATCTAACAATTGTACAAATAAAATTCACGAAAATTGACATCTTTCCAGTATATACAGGGTGTCCAGAAACTCTACCGACAAACGCAGACAGGAGATTCCTCATATAATTTTATGGTAGGGGAGCCCAAGCGGGGATTTTTGCAGTTACTCGAGCGCGTCAGATTATCATATGGGGAGAAACCTGGTACCCTGCAGATGTACCTCTACCATATATTGGCTGTTAACATAGGGGAGTTAGTTAAGGGGGGCCCGAAAAAGAAAATCTATCCTTAAAAAAACTCGAAATTGTCAGATTAAGATAAGGTAAGTTAAATACATGCAAAAGAGTGTATATTTCAAAAATCTGACGATTTGAGCCGGGCGTAAGGAAATGGGCGAGTCCCAAAATTTCACAAGAAAAAAGCGAATATTTTGCGAAATAAATGACAGATCGAAAAACTAAAAAAATTGTGCTCAATATTTTTAAAAATCTATCGAATTATACTAAACACGACTTCCCACGGAGAGGGGTGGGGGTAAATTTAATATTTTAATTACGAATCCCGCGATATTTCGCGAAATGAACATCAGATCGACAAACTGTAAAATACACTTATTCAATATTTTTGAAAAATCTATACAATGGCACCACACACGACATCTCATGGAGGTGGGGTGGGGGGTTACTTTAAAATCCTAAATAGGAGTCCCCATGTTTTATTGCAGATTTGGATTCCTTACGTAAAAATAAGTAACTTTTATTCGAAACATTTTTTCAAATTATGGATAGATGGCGTTATATTCGGAAAAAACGACTGTTGGAAATGGAAAATTAAATTAAAAAATGGCAAGCGCCCACTAAAATGGAAAACGTTACTTAACTTTTTTTGGTTTTAGGACCTACTCTTCACAACCCAATAGGTCCCCAAAGCGCTCGAGTGACTGCACATTTAGCATACTTTGCTCCCCTACCATTAAGACATTTTAACCCAATTCATCTAGTCCGAAAATGTTTCCTAAGGGAGTTAGAGCTCTTTGAAAATGGAGTCTTGTAATTATTTTTTCTTAAATACCTCAAGAACGCTTCTATTTACGAAAAGGAAAATTGGTACGAATATTTATCTTCCAGAGATAAATTGATTCCATCTATTGCGAATTTATAGTACCGGTCATAGGCGTCCGTTTTGGGTAGGGCAACGGTTATTTTATCGCATAACTTTTATGTCTTAACTGTTAAACATTTTTGACACTGGATTATTAAATTGTAAGGTATTCTAGTACTAAAAGGTACTCTTGCTTTAAGATGGTAGGACACACCGTTTTCTAGAAAAATCGATTTGAAAATTTTTTGTTTTTTGAATTTCCAAAAAAAAATTTTAAAAACCGTTTAGAAAAATATAAACTGGTACTTTTATTTATATTCCAAAGATGAATCGATTTTATTAATTGCGAATTTCTAGTAACGGTCATATGAGTCCGTTTTGGGTAGGTCAACGGTTATTTGAGCATAACTTTTTTGTCTTTAATTTTTAAGCATCTTTGACTCTAGATTATTAAATTATGAGGTAATTTTGAAAATTTTTACAATTTTTTTTTTCAACTTCAAAAAACGAAAAATTTTCAAATCGATTTGTCTATATAACGGTGCGTCCTACTGACTTAAATTAAGAATACCTTTTAGTACTAAAATACCTCAAAATTTAATAATTTAGTATCAAAAATGCTTAAAAGGTAAAGACAAAAAAGTTATGCTATAAAATAACCGTTGCCCTACCCAAAACGGACGCCTATGACCGGTACTAGAAATTCGCAATAGATGGAAGCGATTTATTTCTGAAAGATAAATATGCGTACCAATTTTATTTTTTCTAAATAGAAGCGTTCTGAAGGTATTTAAGAAAAACTAATTACAAGACGCCCTCTTCAAAGAGTTCTAGCTCCCTTAGGAAGCATTTTCGGACTAGATGAATTGGGTTAAAATGTCTTAAAATTATCTACAGGATCTTCTGTCTTCGTTTGTCGGTATGTGGACACCCTGTATAGTCATCAGTCATCACTCATCACAATACGATTTTGTACCGATGTTTGTGTTCATGGCGCGCTTTAGGCGCAAGCAAGATGGCAACTCTATGTAATTGGCACGTTAAGTAAATACTGAAAACATAAAAGGTGTAAATGGACAACGAATGGTGTAAGTGTATATTTTTACAAAACCCTGGTAGGTACGTTTTTCCACCGAGTATTTCGGTGCGGTGGGAAGTAGGCCAGACTAATACCAATCAAGGAAAAAGCGCTTAAACACACAAGGTGAGCTGCTTCGACCTATATACACAGATCCAACAGAGTTTCCTCTTGTAATTATTTTTAATTACAAGAGGATCAAGTAAACCTTTCATGAAAAATACTAAATAACTGGATTTGACAATAAATGAATCGTCAGTGTGTAAGAAAAAATTCAACATCCTGTGTCTGGGAAACGATGCATTTGCAGACATATGTTTATACATCAGACGGTCATTATTTTTTCATGCAGAATTACCCCTTAAAGTTTGTAGCACTTATTTGTCGTACCCAGGGTAGCACCCTGTATTGATGAAGAACATGGCTAGTTGTCAAAGTACCAACTTTTTCATTGTCAAACTTAAGTGAATGAGTCACAAAACAGAATGTTAAGAAAGACTAAGGCTACAATTGGATTTTAATTTCAATCTCTTTAAATTGCAGAATATTCCACAGGGTGTTACGAATTTTCAGGAAAAAACACGGTATTATTGTTACACCCGGTATACAATGACACTATTTACATATTCAGCAAAACTATTACTATATAGATGTTCTTAGAGAAAAAGGCTATAACATTTGAAAAAAATCACTAAAATCGGACATCAGGTTTATGAGATTGGAGACATCAAAAATGATCCATTTTTAAGCTGTCCCGAATTTTTTGGCCAGTAGTGTATATTTGTTTCTTTTAAAAGGTCTTAATATTTCATTATTTTTCGTTAAATTTGGCTTTCAATACGTTTCCCAATATTCCAATCAGACAAAACTGATTGACCCCATTTTATCTTTGATTTAAATGCCGTCCATTGATCACACAGATCATTGAACTTTTGCTGTTCTCTAATATTTTGGCCGATTTGATTGACACCGAGTATAGTGCTGCTTGTTCTACCTCGACCATCACGATTATAGGGTCAAGTGTTTCAAAAGTGATAGGCTTCACGGTTATGGAAGTTTAGTGCGTTCGTCAAAATTTAGAGGGCTGTTATAATCTTTGTATGTTAGGTTGACGTGTTAATAAATAAGTTTATAAAACTACCAAAATTTTATTAGTTTCAACTAATTATCAAAATTTAACTAAACCAGAGAAAAATGTAGAATATAGCAAATTAAACAGTTTTTAAATACCTTTCAAATGGGTTATTGTAAATTAAAATGCATCTAGTATCTTCGAAGATACAATTGTTTAAAAATAGTCAGTTTTTCGAAAATCACATTTTTTGTTATTTGTATACTGATATTATGTTTGGCATGACAATCTTAATTTGGCTAAAAATTGAAGTGAAGGTATCCCTGTATATAGGTATACAACAATCTCTACTTTTGGAATTTCTTGGCTGAGCCTTTAACTATTTTTTTATCGCCCAAAAATTGAGCCTTTTCCTTCATAAGTAAGCCAACAGACAATGTCAATGATATCTCTCATCTGTTCGATTTATTATTCTGTAATATTAAAACTCAACGAAACATTAAAATAGATAACAAAACCTAAATTTTAAGCGTTTAGGGAAGACTTTAGATGGTCGAGAACCAAAATTATGTCAGTTTTAATTTTAACTTTAATCTGACGTATCAAATATGTAAAAGCTAGTATTGTTGGCAACATAAAGCGACAAACTAGGCGTCACTGCATAAAGTCACCTCCGGAGGGTTAGATGACAAATGCAATTATTTGATAAGTCAGATTAAAGTTAAAATTATATCTACCATAACTTTGGTTTCTATCCATCTAAAGGTTTACTTAAACACTTAAAATTAAAGATTTGTTATCTGTTTTAATTATTTTTTGCGGTTTAATATCGCAGAGAGTTATTACACCTTCTTTTAGCCTCTGACGTACAGGTTCTTCTTTTATATTTGAGACATCAAATGGTGATTTATTTGTTCGTTTTTGGATCTTTTTAAGTTTTATCTTCATTACGCCTACTAATGGATTATGATCTGATTGTATGTCAGCTCCGGGGTATGTTCTCACAGACTTTATAGTGTTTTTGTATCTGGATTTGATTAAAACCTAACTCTAAACCTTTAAATCCTAACTCTTTTTATCGTACCTATCTCTAAACTGCACATTCTTATGTTCACCAACATCAATTTAATTAAAGTTAAGGACTCAGAATAGATTTATGTTCGTTTGAAATAGTAGTAGAATAGGAAATGTTCTAAAAAACGCTCTGAAACTAATTCTCGATATTATCGCTAACAACACAACACAACCTTAATAAACGGAGGCACGAATACTTTTTGCATAATAGCAGCATATTGTGCGCACTTGCTAGCTTTTGCTTTTACAGGTCACGAATTTTATTGTTTCATTTTGATCTAGATCGATGATGCGTTTAAGTCTTTAAGAAGTCCAGTGCGGTGCGAAAACAATTCAGTTAATTATTGGCTAAATAAATCTACACCTAATTTTTTTATTGAAATTAACGTGTATCGACTTCTACACATAGATATAATAAGACTGGACAAGGCAGCGTGGCCAAAATAGTGAAACCCTATCGGTGGTCTGTTTATCTCTTTTTACCGCATAATCACGCGCGTATGGCAGACAAAGATAGCCAGACCACTCAATTTCACCTTACTCATTTACAGAGCAGTCGATACCTCACCTAGTCTATTTTTATATGAGGATGCGACCATTGACATGGGTTCAAAAAACATCTGTTCTATTACATATTTGTTTCTTCTTTTGGTGTAGAAATTACTACGTTTTTCAATATGCCTCCAGTAAGTTGTCATTCCGTCGTTTTTGTGGTCTTCCTACCGATCATCTTCCTAGTTTGAAATCGTTTTTCGCTGTCTTTACTACGTACTCTATTTGCTGTCGTTCAGCTTATGTGGTCGTTCCATTCAACTCCTGTTTCTTACCCAGTCTTAATATTCTTCACCTTGCATCTCTGTCGCATATAATATGTACTGCTAGCTCTGTCCCATAGACACTTTCCATCGATAATTAGATAATTAAACTCCATCACTTGTTATTTTTTTATCTGGCCCTTCAGCTCTAATTTAGATCATAGTAGAGATTTGTTGTTACAACCACTCATTTTCTCAGTAAATTTTCTGATGGTTCTATTAAATTGGTGCAGCATACTTTGTATAATCTTCACTTTGAGAAATTGCGTAGTGTGAATAACAGATTATTTTAACTTGTTTTTCTCCCATTTAGTATCCTTTTTAATTCTTACTATTTCATTGATGATGAGGTTAATTAATAAAGACCCTGGGAATATTGTTGTCTTATCCTGTTGCTAGCTTTAAAAGGGAACTTGCATAATAATGTAATAATTAATTTGGTAATGGTAATTACATAATAATGTTGAGTTTTGTATAAAAATGAAATTTCCAAAATTTCACGATTCAAAAACTCGTAATAACTTAGAAATACAAATTTAAAGTCTTCTGTATTTTGAAATAGTTCAAACGACCCGTGACGTCACATAGTTTAACTATATGGTTTCGTTTATGGTTATATTTAGGTATATTCCTCTGCTTCTTCTTTAGTTTATTGGTCTCCATCTACTTGTGTAATTGTCCAGCTCGTCGTCGCGGAATAAAGGAAAAATATTTATATTCTAATGATATTTATCGTATGTCATTGTAATAATATACATCAGTTTGTTGAGATTGGAGTTTGATATAGTTATTGAAGGAAAGGAAAGAAGGTTTACTAGGGAAAATAAAACCATTTTGTAAAAGTACAAATTTTCTATGAATAGTTCAAACGATCAAAACACATGTAACGTCACATAACTACATTTTCTGCTGACGTCTATATTGTCTAATTTAAAATTACATACAATTTTGTTTACTTTGTGGGTTCAGAATGTAAACATATATATAATTTGAATTTTTAATAGCCTTTAGGGGCCAAACGAAAAACAAACAAAACTTTTTTATCTTTGATACACGATTTAAATTATGTTCTGTTGTGATTTTTTTTTTATTTTTTTTTAATTTAAAATTTTATGCAAGTTCCCTATTGGGTCAGTCTGTTCTTCTTTTATTTTTACTTTTATTGTGTTGTTCTGGTAGCTATTTTCCATCGTTTTGATTATTTCTAGAGATATCTCTGTTACGTACAATAAGTGGATAACGTCTTATAACTTGACCCTATAAAATGCCTTCTTAAGGTCCACGAAACGTAAATATGTTTTCTCCCTGTCCACCTGTTTTCAAAAAATGATTTTACGACGCATTTGACGCATTTGGGTAAATTTACCCAAGCTACGAAATATCCTAGAACAAATAAATAAATAAAAGAACAGATAAATAATAATATAAAGATAGATCAGAGATGACTTTATCAAGTACACAAGTAGAACTTTACAAAATGAAATTTGAAAAAAAAAATGATGGAAAAATAAAGGATGCAATTAAGGTTTTTGTTGTTAAATCACTATCATACGATGCAATCATATATCACCAATCTTAATTTTTTTCGTAAAGAAGAAGAAGATTATTCATTTAACCATCAAATTAATATGAGCTGAATATTAAACAGCTCTTTGGCTCAAAAGTAAAATTATTTTTATTTTTAAATATGGAAATCCGCGAAAAGGCAATACCAATTCATCAAAATTTTTATATGATTAAAGGTTTTTTTATATGTGGCAAAAATAATCCTATTACGGTTTTGGACTCCTGATGGAGACTCAAGCCTTTTTAGCAAGGTTAATAATAATCCTGAATATTCATAAAATAGCTTTGCCCTGCTTTTAGTTAAATTAGAAAGGAATTTAAAATTATTAGAATTTAGCGAAATTACCAACAGCATCGGGATTTAATGAAAACGAAGAACGTAGTCTTTAATAAAGTAGGTACGCAGCCAAAAATTATTTTTACATTCATTATAGGCCGGTAAATGGCCGTTTTGGAGTGTAATTTGGCACTTTTGGACTTAAGCCCAGCGTTGCTTTTACGTGGGAGGTAAAAGTCACCCCATCTCGAAGGTGAAATAATATACGTTCAAAATAAATCCGGAAATTAATAAATTGGTTAATTCTAAACAACTTTTGGTCTATAGAGTTTTTCACTAAGTTAATGCTTTTCGAGTTATTTGCCAGTGCAAATGTTCATTTTTCAAAAAAATACAAATTTTTAGACGATTTTTCGCAAATAACTCACTCGAAAAATAAGCATTTTATCGAAAAAGTGTTCTTAGCAGAAAGTACCTGTGGCTTTTAAAAACTATTTAAAATATCTCTAGAACAAACTATAAACTTACTTTTGTCTCTGTTCCCACAACAATAAAAACCAAAACACAACATTTGTTTGCTTACAGCCGCCATATTGAATAATTTTTGACAAGTTATCGGAATGTCCAATCAGAGCAACGTATAACGTTCATCTGCGCGTAGAACTAAATTTTTTGATGAATTCGCGGACATTTACATTTACTAGCAATCCCAACATTTATCCAATCGCGCTTAAAAGATTATAACTTCAAAAATTTGGTGTAAATGGTGTATGTGTGAGGTTCTGTAGACGCAATAGAATCAGAGTTGTAGGTCATGAAAGGTAGGTTCTTATTCGTCAAATACAAATCGAATATCTCAACGTTAAATAACCAAAAAATGAGGCACTTTCCGGGAAAAACTTATACAAACTTTCTTAAAGTGTTTTAAAAAAAGCTTTATTTTTGTTTTCCTAAACAGTTTCTAGCATCAAAACTGAAGAAATTACGATCAAAATAAAGTTGGTCCCTTTTTTCGTAAAACAAAAAATCATGAAAATCACCCCCTAAATAGCATCCAAAATTAAGAAATTAATCGATACCGCTTTACAATTTACTTTATTTATATATTGCTTATATTTTATAATCTGTAAATTAGACAGGTTTAAAGTAACCATTTTTGAAAAAAATTGGTTTTAAAATATATTTTTTATTTTGAAAAAACAATGCCTTTTTTTTCAAAATAACTTGAAATTAGTGATATTAAAAATCTCGAAGGGTAAAAAAATATGTCTTGCTTTTCTCGATATTTTGGAGATATTTATTTTTCTGTAAGATTAAAATTGGTTAAGAGGATGGGAACGAACTTTCGGCTTCAATTCTATTTAAATGGGATTAATTTTTTCGAATCCTGAGAAAACTAATAGGTACTTACTAATAGGTAATATAACAGTTTATCAATTTATGGGTATTCTGAACGTTTCGTTAACCCCCGAGAAGGGTTAGCTTTCACCGCCAAGCAAAAAAAGCAACCCTGGGCTCAAGTACAACAGTAAAGTGGAGGGTAAGCGGAACCTAAATCCAAATTTTCATAAAATTCGGTGGTTCTACGGAAAAGTACACGGTATCGCCGTATTTCACGTTCATTTACTGAGCTGTTAACGAAACCGAAGAAGTTGATCGTTAATAAAGTAGGTACGCAGCTAAAAATTACCTTTACATCCGGTATTAATAAAGGAAAATTTAATTTTCGGGTTTTGATCGAAATGAATAAATAAAATGTTTGGCTGTAGTAAATTATGTTAACCACCCCATGTCGACAATATTAAAATCCTTTTAACTTTGTGAAAATATAATTAACTCCAATATTCCAGTCGCATTTTATTTTAAAATATGATTTATTCTGGTTTTTGCTTTGTCATGCAAGCTCGTGTATATCAGTAAATGTGTACAGGGTGTCCAAAATTGGTATGTTTTGCAGGATATACCGAAAACTAGACAACTAGACGAAAATACAAATCTCATTCCCATTAAAAGAGGCGCGAGACAAAGAGACGTGATATAGCCAAAGCTTTTCAACCTAGCCCTAGAAGATGTCTTCAAAACGACAAATTGGTCAACCTATGGCATCAACGTTAATGACAAGAAGCTAAACCACCTCAGATTCGCTAAAGACATTGTGATTATAGCGAGCTCATTCAAGGAGCTGCAAATTATGATGGAGGAACATGAAGGCAGCTCCCAATACGTCGGCCTAAAAGTAAACATGAGAAAAACAAAAATAATGACAAACACAGATGACCCCAGACGTATAACTATAAATGGCAGGAGATAGAAAAAGTCCAGGAATGTATCTACCTAGGCCAAATCCTGAAACTTGACAAAGAAAACCAAAGTGCGGAAATTACTAGGAGAGCAAGACTAGCATGGGCAGGATTTGGAAATCTTAGTTGGATACTTAAGAACCGCAAAATACCCCAATACTTGAGGAGCAAAGTGTTCAACCAGTGCATCTTTCCTATCATGCATATGGATGTCGACTAAATATTGGAAACATGGCGAAACAACTGTGACGAGCTATATAAAAATAACGAGGTATCAGCAGAACATCAGTGGCCCTCTGACTACCCTAGAGAACCTACGGAATACATATCATCCATTATATCTGTGTCGCTGTTTGGAATTCAGGAAAATGGCCATCTGATTGGTGCACCTCAATTTATATCCCGCTACATAAAAAAGGAACTACTACCAGATGTGAAAACTACCGCACACTGTCACTAATAACACATGCTAGTAAAATCTTGTTGCATATCATCAAAAACAGATTAAAAACCTATCTACATTACCAAATACCTCAGGAACAAGCGGGATTTGTAAAGGGTAAAGGTACAAGGGAACAAATCCTGAACCTGAGACAACTTATTGAAAAGTCTAGAGAATTTCAAGTACCTATGATTACATGCTTCGTTGACTACCAAAAGGCATTTGATTGTGTAAGCTGGTCAATTTTAATAGAAATGGGCGCACCAATGCACCTGGTGACACTTATTAAAAATCTGTACCAGTCTAATATAGCGACAGTACGACTAGATCAGAAGTTCTCAAACCAATTCTACATTACCAAATACCTCAGGAACAAGCGGGATTTGTAAAGGGTAAAGGTACGAGGGAACAAATCCTGAACCTGAGACAACTTATTGAAAAGTCTAGAGAATTTCAAGTACATATGATTACATGCTTCGTTGACTACCAAAAGGCATTTGATTGTGTAAGCTGGTCAATTTTAATAGAAATGGGCGCACCAATGCACTTGGTGACACTATTAAAAATCTGTACCAGTCTAATATAGCGACAGTACGACTAGATCAGAAGTTATCAAACCAATTCAAGACCGAAAGAGGTGTTAGACAAGGATGCGTGTTGTCACCTGACTTATTTAATATTTATGGTGAACATGTCATGAGGATGGTTTTAGAAGGATGGGCCGGTGGAGTAACAGTAGCCGGTAGGAAACTCTCCAATTTGAGATTTGCTAATCAACTGACTAACATGTTATAGGAATACCAGATAGTAAACACCTTTGTCTATCTCGGGTCTAGTATAACTAACGATGGCAACTGTGAAGCAGAAGTTCGGAGACGTATTGGTATGGCAAAAAATGCGATGAGTCGCCTAACTAAAGTTTGGAATATATATCTCAATATATCAAGATGAGACTGGTGGATGCCCTTGTATTCTCAATATTTCTATACAGAGCAGAGACTTGGACTCTTCGCGCATGCGAGCGCCAAAAAATTGATGCCTTTGAGATGTGGTGTTGGAGAAGAATGCTGCGCATACCATGGACAGCTCATAGGACAAACGTTTCCATGCTAAACCAACTTAATATTAAAAAAAAGGCTGCCCACAATATGTCTGCAACGAATTCTGCAATTCTTTGGTCACGTGGTTCGCAGAGGTGACGACAGTTTGGAGAGATTAATCGTTTCTGGAAACGTTCCGGGGAGAAGATCAAGAGGACGATCACCAACTAGATGGTCCGACCAAATAAAGAATTCAGCTGGAAACTCATTCTGCGAAGCTCTTAGAGCAGCTGAAGATAGAGACCAATGGAGAAACATTGTTAGGAATATTGGAAGAAATCACAATCCTCAGTAATGGGGTAACGACAAGAGAGAGAGAGATATATGGATGTCAAACCTGGACCCTAACCAAGGCAAATATAAATAAACTAGCCACAACAGAAAAAGCAATGAAAAGAGCAATGCTAGGTGTACGATTGTCAGATAAAAAGAGGAACGACTGGGTAAGATAAAAAAAAGTCGAGGACATAACAACAAAAGTTGCCAAATTTAAATGGGGCTTCGCAGGCCACACTGCTAGGAAATAATATCAACGTTGAAATGCAATAATACAACATTGGAGACCTTACCAAAGTAAACGACCGAGAGGAAGACCACAGATGAGATGGGTTGATGATATTAAAAGAGTTGCCGGAACAAATTGAAAATACGTTGCTCAGGATAGAGACCGATGGAAAGAGTTGAGAGAGACCTATGTCGTAGATGATAGAAGTCTAGGAAGAAGAAGAAGAAGAAGAAGAAGACCGAAAACTAGAAATAAGTGAATAGTAGTCGAACAACCACAGAAAGTTGGGAAGTTAATGTATAACAATAAAAGTCCAACTAACGATGGAAGCTAATTGTTAAGGCTTCACCTAGCTCAGTCATTTAAGTGTAAGTTCGTCTTATCTGAAATGTAAACTGAAAAATTAGCTCTTAAAGGGATAAATAAAATATAAAATAACTAGTTATATTCATTTAGCATAAAAAATATAATGAAAATGCATTTATTTTTTTTTAATCTTGAGAAAACTATTAAGTATTTTTCTAAAATTTAAACGCAGTATGCGTGATTACGTTATTGACGAGGGTAGAAAGTCCCTGAAAACTTCTATAATGTTTATTTTACTAAGTTATGGGGGTGAAAAAGAAGTGAACATTTCGTTTGATTTTTAATTTCAAATGTCTTATTCAAGAGAAACTTTTTGTTTATTCAAATGGACTTTCCACGCGTCGGTAATAATGTAAACCTTGATTCTGCGTTTAAATTTTTCAAAAATATTTATTAGTTTTTTCAAAATTCGGAAAAAAATGAACACCATGTCCATTGTTTTGACAAGCCTTATCTTTGTATCAATGGTGATGTTGTGGCTTTTACATTTAGTCCAGAGTATTAAGGTTTTTTCCATGACACTTGAACAGCCAGGGTACTGAAGCATTTTTTCGACAGGTAATACCTATAAGAGCAAATTATAACTATTTCCTGCGTAGAATCTGGCGGCCATTTTTATTTATAAACAATTAAGTGTCAAAAACGGCCTTTTTTCCCTATTTTTTTTAAATCAATGGAAAACAGGGTCACTTACGATTTTTTTAGTACAAATATCTTCGAGATTATGGAAAAAGCTTTAAAATGACGTATTACAAAAATTGATATACTCATTTATTGTTGATATAATTGCGAAAAAAGGTCGGAATTGCAAAAAAAAATATTTTCGCAATAACTGTTGTAAAAGGTAGTGTACAGCTTTGAGATCTTTGTCAGATAAGGGTTCTTTGGTGCTTAATATGTGCGATTTAATAATTTCAAAGCGATTCATTCAATTGTTTAAATTTTATTCAAATTGTTTATCCTAGAGAGCATTTTTTTGCAATAACATAAGTCAGAAGAAGATGACGTTAGAACCATTTCACAGGTGTCAATTGAATGAGCATGAGCTATATTTTCAACTTGGTTTAAAAAAAGTGAATAAAAAATGCATATTTTAGTAATAAATACTTATGCAAAAGTATCGTAAATCTTTTCTTATAAACTTTTTATTTTGTTATATAAGAAATTATACATATTTATTACATTTTTTTATAAATTATGCTATAGATAACATTACTTGGTAGTTGTGCACTTAAAACAGGGTAAAAAAGTTAATTTTTTTGGAAAAAGTTATTCAAAAAGTTTATAAAGAAAAATTGACGATAATTTTGCATAATTATTTATTACTAATAAATTCATTTTTATTCACTTTTTTAAACCATGTTGAAAACGTAGCTCATGCTCTTTGATTTGACACCTGTGGAATGGTTCTAAGGTCATTTTTTCTGACATGTTATTGCAAAAAAAATGCTCTCGGTGATAAACAATTTAAATAAAATTTAAACAATTAAATGAATTGCTTTGAAATTCTTATCACATATTAAGCACCAAAGAACTCTCATTTGACAAAAATTTCAAAGCTCTACACTAATTTTTAAAACAGTTATTGAGAAAATATTTTTTTTTTGCAATTCCGACTTTTTTCGCAATTAAATTAACAATAAATGAGTATATCGAACTTTGTAATACGACATTTTAAAGCTTTTTCCATAATCTCGAAGATATTAGTACTAAAAATCATAAGTTTCTCTGTTTTCCGTTGATTTGAAAAAAAAGGGGAAAATTTCATTTTTGATAGTTAATTGTTTATAAATAAAAACGGCTGCCAGATTCTACGCAAGAACTAGTTATAATTTGTTCCTATAGATATTACCTGTCGAAAAACGCTTCAGTACCCTGGCTGCAGAAGTGTCACGAACAGGGTATATTTTGGTCTTATTAACCTGGCCCAATACTTTGGTGAGCTTTGTCATTGCTTCCTTGGCAACTGACCTTCTTTGTATTTATGTGGTGCATCCTCCGGAATTAGCTAGGAGAATGCCCAAATTCACAAATTGATTCACCATTTCGATGCCATTGATTTTGACAATGCCTAGCTGCTGATAAAAAGTGATAAAAAAAACTGATAAAAATCACAAATTGATAAAAAGAAAAATACATGGATCAGAAATAACACCAAAGTGAAAGACGTAAACAAACATGCAGCTACTCTCAAATGGAAATTTGCAGAACACAGCAGCAGACAAAGAGACGGAAGATGGAATGAAGCGATAACCCACTGGGATCATGGGGCCATAAAAGAGGAAGAGCAGACCACAGATGAGATGGTCGGATGACCTAAAAAGATACGCAGGGACCAGATCGACAGGATTAGCACTGAACCGAGAAGAGTCGAAAAATAAGGGGAAGGCCTAGGTTCAAATTTGGACAAATGAAGGGCAATAGATAGCTAGATGGACTGACTTTGATTTATTTTTGGCCAGCCCTAATTTTAGATTTTATTGTGAATTATTTAAGGTCTTTAGTAGGTACCTCATAAAACTTAATTATATTCTTTTGTTCTGCAGTAATCGCTCAAATATCATCATCATTCTCTTTGCCTTATCCCTATGCGGGTTCAGCTTCCCTAATTGTATTTTTCCACACAATTCTATCTTGGGTCATATCAATGTTAATCCCCTTTACCAACATGTCCTGTCTAATCGTCTCCCCCCACGTCTTCTTTGGTCTTCCTCTCCTACTCCTTCCAGGAATCTGCACTTCAGCTATTCTTCGTATTGGCTGATTTTGAACATGACCAAACCATCTTAACCTATGCTTTCTGATTTTGGCATCAATTGGTGTCACACCTAAACTTCCTCTAATATACTCATTTCTAATTTTATCCTTCTTTGTCACTCCACTCATCTATCTAAGTATTCTCATTTCCGCCACATGCATTCGTTGTTCCTCTTTCTTTTCACTTCCCAACATTCAGTTCCGTACATCATAGCCGGTCTTATGGCTGTTTTATAGAATTTTCCCTTCAGCTTCATTGGAATTTTTCTGTCACATAACACACCACTTGCTTCTTTCCACTTCATCCATCCAGTCCTAATTCTACTGCATGCATCTCCATCTATTTCTCCATTACTCTGTAATACCGATCCTAGGTACTTAAAACTATTGCTTTTCACAATTATTGTACCATCAAAAATACCATTTTATTTGTAGTAACTCAATCTTTAAATGAACATTCCAAATACTCTACTTTTTTGTCCTACTAAGTTTTAAACCTTTTTCTTCCAGAGCTTATCTCCACTGTTCCAGTTTTTGTTCTAAGTATCTTTCACTATTTCCTATTAACACTACATCATCAGCATACATTAGGCACCATGGAATGCTACCCTGTAGTTTCGCTGATATCTGGTCCAAAACTAATGAGAATAAATAAGGACTAAGCACCGAGCCTTGGTGCAACCCTACTTTCACATGAAATTTATCAATCTGTCCCACACCTGTCCTAACACTAGTCGTTACTCCCTCATACATATCTCTCACAATCTTTACATATTCGCCAGGGACTCCTTTCTTATTGAGTGTCCACCACAGAGTCTCTCGAGGAACTCTATCACATGCTTTCTCAAGATCAATGAATACCATATGAGCGTTGGTCTCTTTATTCCTGTATTTTTCCATCAGTTGCCTTACAATGAAAATTGCATCTGTTGTTGATCTGCCCTGCATAAAGCCAAATTAATTATTGAATATTTCGGTTTCTTCACGTATCCGTCTATCAATTATATTACTCTCTCCCATATTTTCATGGTGTGGCTAAGTAGTTTTATAGTCCTGTAGTTTGTGCACTATTATACCTTTCTCTTGTTTTTGTAGACAGGTACTAATATGCTGCGTCTCCATTCGTCTGGCATTTGTCCAACTTTCATAATTCTATTAAATAGTAATCGCTTAAATATATTGGACAATATTAGCAAGTTGTAGAAATCGGCATCTCTTATGCCTGGTTGCACCAACAGATCTTAAGCTCCAGCTAAGCTATGCTCTACTTATAAATAGGGCTTCTTTGAGTATCACTTACGTTGCACCATAATTTTAGATTCTTACCTTATTATTAATTATATTATCTAGTATTATATTATTGTATTCTTATTGTAATATATTATAATTATATTATATTAATTCTTATAATATTCTCGACTTAAGCCTAAGATCTGTTGGTGCAACCGGGCATTAGAGGGTTTCCAGGTTTGGCAATACTTTTGCAATTAAAGCAAAGTTATTTACGCCTGGTTGCACCGGCAGATCTTAAGTTTAAGACATGTCTTAAACTCAGTTTATGAAACATATGAGTTAGCCTATTGAGTTTTAGATCAATTTTCAGCTTGAACCGATGTTAAACTCAACTCCCTGTTATCCTCAGCTTAAGTTGCTGTTTGAGTTTAAGACATAGTCCTAGACAGTCGTAATCTATGAGCTTAGCTGGGCTAAGCTGGAGCTTAAGGTGATACAGTAGCGGTCAACAGGTAGCAAAAACGCGTTCCAAGATTGCGGCTGTAATTTTGAATACTTTTTCGAGATATTTGGCACACGTATTCGTAATATAATAAAAATGGCGGTACAGAGCCCAATTTGAAAAATATATTAATATGTAGAAATTACTCTGTAATTAAATACAATATTAAAAAAACGAGCCTGTACCGCCAGTAAGAAGAACAAAAAAATACACTTTCTTCAAATAAATTTTTTTATCCGATGACTAGATTTTGTGTCATTTTGGAACTACTAAATTTTTTTATTTCATTAGTAGTTCCAAAATGACACAAAATCTAGGCATCGGATAAAAAAGTTTATTTGAAGAAAGTGTATTTTTTTGTTTGTCTTAATGGCGGTACAGGCTCGTTTTTTTAATATTGTATTTAATTACAGAGTAATTTCCACATAATAATATATTTTTCAAATTGGGCTCTGTACCGCCATTCTTTATTATATTATGAATACGCGTGCCAAATATCTCGAAAAATATTCAAAATTACAGCCGCAATCTTGGAACGCGTTTTCGCTACCTGTTGATCGCTACTGTTTCCTCTTAAGATATATTGGTGCAACCAGGCATTAGTATCTCATAGTAAGAAAGATAAAGCAATCGATTTTATAATGTAACGTGAAAATAAAACAAAAATAATACAAATAAAATAATATCGAATAAATAAAAGATAAAGTGGTTGTTTTTCGAAATAAACAATTCCATTACAGTCCTTCATGACGTAAATATGTCTATTTACAGCTAAAAATTCTTTTAGCGGTTTTACCGTCTAAGCTTTCGTATTTCGCACTTGTCATCGAACAACGACACAAATTCAAGGGAAAAAGCTCATCTGTTCTTTTGTACGTGACGTTATTAAAGCCTTAACATTGACGTATTTGTCTTGTCAACGTTTACATTTTTAAATTCCCGTTGCCATCTAAATTGACAAATATGATATGCTCACGTGCGACAATAAAAAAGAGAATGAAAAGGGATTGAGCTGAAAATTCTAACACAATATACACTGTAGAGGGTGAATTTAGGGCACCATAAAATTATTAAAAAGGGTTTTTAGAGGGAATAAAAATTTCACGATAGACATAAAATTGATAACGTCAATAGTTTTATCTAATGTTAATCTAATGGATAATAAAATTGCTATAAATCGGTAGATTATTATAACGCAAAGTGCATAATTAACGTCATAAAGTCAAATTAGAGGTGCGCAATCAAATTAAAAATGTAATAATATTGACAGTAATTGTAAAAGTTAAAAAATCAGAGTACTAAGCGATTATAAAGTAAGGTCCACCCACAAATATATTGCCTTGGCTTATACATAATTTCGGTAAGCGATAAACTAAGCCCACTCTAACCAAAGGCAACCAGATAGATCGGAAAAAAGAAAAAAACAAAAAGGACAAAACGAAGAATACGAAAGAGCACTAAAAGAAACAAACAAAAGAAAAATGGAGAGTCTGTCGAACCCAACAGATGAAAACGTATACAATTCAACATAGAGAGCCGTAGGTAGAAAAGTACTAAAACAAAAATAGGGACAAGTCTACAACAATAAATTGAAAAGGTAGAAGGAGAACATAGGCATAAATAAAGTAAAATAGGATTATAGCAGGTAGTCTGCTATTTCTACAACCTACGGTATACACGGAAGGTAACAGGGCCAGTGCTACGCTTCAACCGCCTATTATTACCTCTGGTGTTACTCAAGGTACTCATTTTATTCAGACTGAGTCGACCTGGGGCCCATAGACATTTTAAAAATATCAAGGTGTTCTCGCCGGCGCTGGAGTTCGAACCCCGCCTACCTGCATGGAAGTCAGACATACTACCGCCTGAGCTACTCCGGCCCCAGAGTTAAATATGGGAAAGCAACTTGCTACCATATAGTCATGATGTGATTAAGTCAAACTCGAGCTCAATGGTAACTAGAGCATAAAACATTGAATATTTTAAATATCCATGTTAAATTTCACATCTTTCATCTATGTTCCTATGACGGATCAATTGTTAGCATGTTACATACACGTAAACACTGATGATGATCGGGCATCCAATCGAAAACTAGTTCTGTTCTGTGATGTAGCCCTTTTAGGGATTTTAACAAATATACCTTTTATAAAGGATTTTATCGTTTTTGAAGATATTCTTCTTTAGGCGCGATTCGATTGAGGGTAAAATTGTACATAATCTGCGCGCCTGCGCACACAGATAGTATGTAGATCCTGGCTAATCTTTCAAGATAGGTATTTATGTATCTGTATCCGTGCAAATAAGTCATTAAAAGGATATATTAGTGTTTTTAGTAAATGTATTATTTATTATATTTCTTGTGTTTTTGGATTTGTGTTTCTCTGTAGTAAAATAATAAAATAATATGTAGGCATAACATTTTTACACTATTTGTCGCCGTGTTGTGTAATTATATCCGAAACTTACATGTCAATTAGAAGGACCTCGCTGGTGTAGTTGGTAGAGCGTTAGCTCCGAGATTGGATGACGCGGGTTCGAATCCTGGGCGATTCATATTTTTTTTTTATTTTTGGTTGTTTTAATAAAAAAATTTTGAAAGTGGTAGATAAGAAAGTTAGTTTAATTTTTAAATAAAATACAAATAACCTGTTAAGTATATTTACTTCGTTGAAATTACCTATATAATAGAAGAATATCTTCTTATGTGCGTACAAATTACACACACATTCTTTTTTCCTATTCTTTCACTTTCATTCAGCTCTCCAGCTCTCGTGGAGGAGAATACCCACACTTGATCATAGAATTTAATACTAATTAAATATTTCAAATATTCTTCTACCCTTCTTTAAAGTTTCTTTCAATTTTGCAACAAAATTTTAAAATATTAATTCCTAACTTCGTTGAATATTCCGGATTTATCCCATGAACCTAATAGCCTGCAATTGAATTATAAATTCTAGCTAAAACTTATCGCCAGTTTAAATGTTAAGATAAGATAACTTGATAATGTGATTAGTAAAAATAAAAACGGAGAAAGAGACGAGATGAAACGGAATTTCCGAAATGACGAAACAGTTCTGGTTTATGATAAAAATCGTTAAATCTCGAAGCCGTTCAAAATAGACCAGAGAAATTGGCCAGAAAATAGCCTTTTTCGTAGCAATGTCTGATATCTGACTACTGCTTTTGATAAATTTGGTGATATGAATATTAGTACGTTCTTTAACGGTAGAATATTGCAAAACCACTAAATTTTAAAGAACCGCTTGGATTGACATGAAATTTGGCATACACATAGCTAACAAGTCAAAGAAAAAAAGTGATATTGTGCCGATATGTGCTTTTGCCCTGGGGGTGGTTTGCACCCCTCTTGAGGGTGGAAAAATATTCGTCCAAAGTAAGTGCGGAAATAGATAAACTGACTAATTTTAAGTAACTTTTGTTCTATAGAGTTTTTTCACTAAATCACCACTTTTTGAGCTATTTGCCAGTGAATATGTTCATTTTTCAACAAAATAACCACATTTTAGACGGTTTTTCGCAAATAACTCAAATAGTAAGTATTTTGTCGAAAAAACATTCTTAGCATGAATATAACCTGTAAAAAATTAAAAAAAAAAAGGGTGTATACATCACGACTCTATACCTAGTAGAGGCAAAGTTATAGCTAATGAAAAATAGGTTCATATTCGTCAAATTCCAAATGGAATATTTTAACGTGAAATAACCAAAAATTAAGCATATTTTGGGGAAAACTCATTACAACTTATTTTAAGTATTTAAAAAGAGCTTTATTTTTGTTTTATAAAAAAAATTTCTAGCATCAAAAGTAAACAAGTGACGCTCAAAATAAAGTTAGTCCCTTTTTATTGGTAAAAAATTCGGGAAAATCACCCCCTAATTAGTATCTCAAATGAACTTAATCGTTAAGAGTTTACAAGTTTCTTGACCCTGTATGTATTGATTATATGATCTGTAAGTTTCATTGGTTCAAAGTCCTTATTTTTGAAAGGGCTGTAGTTAAAAGGGGTTGAACGAGTCACTGATCACGAATGTATCAAAATTTAGAAACACCAAATCTTAATCAATTTTTGTCTAACAGAAAAACAAAAAAATACATGATATTCAGAAAAGCAATGCTGACTTTTTTTGTTTTTCGAGATTTTTGGTATCTCTAACAATTTTTAAGTTATGTATTTTGAAAAAATTTTGTTTTTCAAAACTAAATTTTTTAAAAATTTTACTTTAAAACCAATTTTTTTTCAAAAATAAGCACTTTGAATCGATGAAACTTACAGATCATATAAATACAACATAAATAAAATAATTTGTGGAGTGGTAACGATTAATTTCATCTACGTTGCTAATTAGAGGCTGGTCTTCCCGATTTTTTTTTTTTGGCCAAAACAAAAAGTACCAACTTTATTTTGAGCGTAACTTGCTTAAATTTAATGCCAGAAACTTTTTATAAAAACAGAAATAAAGCTTTTTTTAAACACTTTAAAAAATATAAAATGGGTTTTCCCCAAAAAGTGCTTAATTTTTTGGATATTTCACGTCAAAATATTCTATTTGAAATTTGGTGAATATGAATCTATTTGTCATTGGCTATAACTCTGGTTCTACCATACACCTAAGAGGCCCAGAGACCTAACCCATACACCATTTTTTTACTTTTTTACAGGCTATATTTTTGCTAACAACGTTCTTTTTTGAAAAACCGTCTAAAAGCGTGGTTATTTTGTTGATAAAATGAACATATTCACTGGCAAATAACTCGAAAAGTATTGACTTAGTGAAAAACTCTATAGAACAAAAGTTACTTAAAATTAGTCAGTTTACACATTTCCGGACTTATTTTGAACAAATATTTTTTTCACCCCCAAGAGGGGCTGAAAGTCACCCCCAGAACAAAAGCACATCGGCACAATATCACTTTTTTTCTTTGACATGTAAGCTATGCGTATGCCAAATTTCATGTCAATCCAAGCGGTTCATTAAAATTTAGAGCAAAAACCGTGAAAGAATGTACTATGTAGAGAAGGGTCATCGGATCTACTATAAGATTATCGGATCTACTATAAGAGAGCTTAGCTTCTATGGCAAAGCCTTATCGATATCCAAGTCAGTGAAGTACCCAGGAGTTATCCTGGATTCTACACTGACATGGAAGAAACATCTGGACGTCATGTTGAAGAAGGCCGCTGCAGCTTACTGGGCGTGCAGAAGAGCTTTCAGAGTCAAATGGGGTCTGTAGCCGAAAATTCTATATTGGATATACCAATCCATGATAAAGCCTATACTGACGTATGCGTCAATCATGTGGTGGCCACGGGCTAGACTGTCTTCAGTCAAGGTGCAGTCGGCAACCCTACAGCAGCGGTTGGCATGAGTTAGAATCTCAGGAGCCATGAACGTGTTGACATATTTGATGTCAATATGTCATGGGATAATGAACATAGAGTTCAGTGGAGAGATTCAAGTATAGTCCTGAAAGAATCAGATAGTAAAAAGAGAAAAATCAAAGAAGCGGCTCTAATTATGCTAAATGAAACCAATTGTGTCGCAAATTGCTCGGTAGAATGCAGTAGGATGTGGTTACCCATACTGAAAAAGAAGGTCAATAGAAAGAAAATACCACGATTAGTAAGTCAATAACATATCGAGTTAGTACGAATTTTATATTTTAGTATTACTTATTGTATATCTATGTATTATTAATATTATTTATAATTTAAACATATTAAAGTCAGAATTTGGTATTAGTTTTTTGAAGATAAATTAAATGTAAGACCAAATACTTACGATGTCAGGATAGTATCACGAGGTTTTTTCCTGGTTTCCCTCGTGATTTAATATGGAATCTCTAACGCGAGAATTTTACTGTCATCGTTGCATTTGGTTGTCTTTTTAAAGACAGATCACATGCTATGATTTTTTTGTGACGGATATTTTTGAGTTGGGATTGATTTCATGTAATCGAATGAACTATCTTTTAGTAAAGTCGACCCAGGAACGCAACTCATAAATATTGGCGATATCATTTTAAAGTCTTCTACTTTAAAATGTATAATATACGTCTGAATTGCCAATATAAATGAGTTAGATTAAATAAATTATTAGAAGAATTTTTTTACTTAGCAACAACATTTTTGTTTATTTTAATAGTATTTTGTATTTTGACAACGAAACCCGATTTGGGCTTCGAAACGTTAATAAATTCGTTTTTTAGTAAAATTGTGGCTTATTTCCCATAGAAAATACTTAATTATAAAAGTACCACAAGGAAATAGCTTCAGAACAACATCCTGCTTCTTGATTCAATCTCCTGACCGGGATGAGTGGGTAAAATGAGAACCCACACTAATCTGTCGGAACGGGCTCACCTGGTTCATAGATGGGTCTAGTACCTACGGACGAATGGCCAGGTGCTGAAGTTTATGGTGCTGGAGTCAAGTTTGAGTCTAGCCAGGCTCTCGGCTGTCATGCATCAGTCTTTCAGGCCGAGATATTTGCGATCCTGGTATGTGCTTAAGAGATTTCAGAGAGCGTTTGCTCAGGCAGGACCATATCTATCTGCTCTGACAGACAGGCAGGGTTAAGATCAGCTCCAAGCTGGTTCTTGAGTGCAAGAGAGCACTGGATAATGTTGCTCTAACCAACAGGGTTAGGTTGGTATGGGTACCGGGACACACAGGTGTGGAAGGTAACGAACGGGCTGACGCCCTGGCAAGACGGGGCTCACCTACTATGCCTTTGGGACCCGAACCTGTGATTGGGGTGTCCTTCAGTACTGGTCGGGGTAGTCTTAGGGAGCTTCTTCTGTGGAGGTTCCAGGACTTCTGGGCCAGTTGTGGAGGCTTAAGACAGGCCAAGCTCCACATAGTGGGGCCATCCAAAAGTTTCACAGCTTAACTGCTTCTAGATCGTAGGAGATGCTCCGTGGTTTTCAGTATGCTCACTGGTCACTGTAGACTCAGACGGCACCTTCATTTGCTTGGATTGGCGGATCGCTCACGGTGCCGTCTATGTAATGAGGAGGAGGAGACCTCCTCACATGTCCTCTGGGAATGCCTGGTATTGGCCTATCAGAAATGGCTGATCCTGAGATCGACATCTATGCAGTCGATCCACTTCATCTCTGAAAGATCTTCGGGGTCTGCCTCTCTTGCTTCTTCCTATCGGACTCCAATCTCTTATTCTATTTATTCAACGATTTTGGTCTGCTCTTCTGACAAGTCCGTATCAGATTAATCTCTTCTGCTCTACGTAGTCTATTATATACATTTTTTTCATTAATTTCATTCTTAATTTCATTAATTTCGTTCATTCCCATTTTTTTCTTAATATTAATGTTATTTATTCTATCGCTTATTGTTACTCTGTGGCTTCTCCTTGGGAATTTCATCTCTGTTGCTCTTGTTTTGTTTTTGATTTTCTTATGTATTGTCAAATTCTCGCAACCATACGTGAGAATGCCTCTTGTCATGGTATCATATTTCTTCTTTTTATTTTTATGCTGAAGTTCTTATCCCACAGTACCGTGTTTAATTTTTGTATGAAGTCTCTTGTTTGCCCTAGTATATGTTTTATATCTTTTTTGTTTTTCCTTTGTTTGGTATTACGAAACCTAAATACACACACCCAAACTTATATGGAATCACCATGTATTTCAAAGCTATATTTATTTCTTTTGAAATAACTTGTTATTGTTGCGAAGAATAAAGGTTTTTATTGAAAATAAACGAATATACAGGGTGTCCAGAAACTCTACCGACAAACGAAGACAGGAGATTCTTCAGATAATTTTAAGATAATTTAACCCAATTCACTTAGTCCGAAAATGCTTTCTAAGGGAGCTAGAGCTCTTTGAAGATGGCTTCTTGTAATTAGTTTTTCTTAAATACCTCCAGAACGCTTCTATTTAGAAAAACAAAAATTGGTACGCGTATTTATCTTCAAGATATAAATCTAATCCATCCATTGCAAATTTCTAGAACCGATCATAGGCGTCCGTTTTGGGTAGGGCAACGGTTATTTTATCGCATAACTTTTTTATCTTTAACTTTTATGCATTTCTGATACTGGATTATTAAATTGGGAAGTTTTTTAGTACTTAAAGGTACTCTTGTTTTAAATCGGTAGGACACACCGTTTTCTAGAAAAATCGATTTGAAAACTTTTCGCTTTTTGAATTAAAAAAAAATTCAAAAAAAAACTGTTTAGAAAGACGAAAACTGGTACATTTATTTATATTCCAGAGATAAATCAATTTCATTAATTGCGAATTTCTAGTACTGGTCATAGGTGTCCGTTTTGGGTAGGTCAACAGTTATTTTATAGCATAACTTTTTGTCTTGAATTTTTGAGCATTTTTGACACTAGATTATTAAATTATGAGGTATTCGAGTACTAAAAGTTACTCTTACTTTATGTTGGTAAAATAATTCGTTTTTTGTTGAAAAGTTCTTTCAATTTTTTTTCAAGTTCCAAAAACGAAAAACTTTCAAATCGATTTTTCTAGAAAACGGTGTGTCCTACCGACTTAAATCAAGAGTACCTTTTAGTACTAGAATATCTCACAATTTAATAATCCGGTATCAAAAATGCATAAAAGTTAAGGACAAAAAACTTATACGATAAAATACCTGTTGCTGTATCCAAAACGCACGCCTATGACCGGTACTAGAAATTTGGAATGGATAGAATCGATTCATCTCTGAAAAGTAAATAAGCATACCAATTTTCGTTTTTCTAAATAGAAGCGTTCTGGAGGTATTTAAGAAAAACTAATTTCATGACGCCATCTTCAAAGAGCTCTAGCTCCCTTAAGAAGCATTTTCGGACTAGGTGCATTGAGTTAAATTGTCTTAAAATTATCTGAGGAATCTCCTGTCTTCGTTTGTCGGTAGAGTTTCTGGACACCCTGTATAAGACAATCGGATAGTACAGCTCGGTACGGTATAGGTTATTTGCTTGAGTTGAAAATTGAACGAAAAAAAATAAACTATTTTTGCGTCCAAAAACGAAAATATGCCTGATGTGGGGTTATAGAACTTACAACGAGGAAAGATTATTGGTCTTGTGGAGAAAGTAATGTTCTCAGAGCTGCAGAGCTAGGCGTAATACAGGGCGTTCTGTCCAAAACCTATGTTAGGTAAAAGGAACTAGGAAAGCTCAAAAATAAAGCAAAGTAAAGTCGTCAAAAGTAATAACGTCTTTCCAGGATCGTTTAATTGTCCAATCAGCTGGAAGGCACCCAACCATTTCACACCAGCAGCTCCAAAGGCAGATTTTGGAAGCTACAGGTGTAACTGTTTCAATTGAAACGATAAGAAGAAGAGTTCGTACCAAGAAGTATACAGCAGGAGACAGTTATGGGATCCCGAGTTATCTAGACACAAGATTGATCGCCTAAATTGGTGTCTTCACCACCAAAACTGTAACATTGGGAATTGACAAAATTTGCTATTTTCAAAAAAAGTCAGGATTTATGTAAAATCAGATGACCCATAAAATCGTGTACTTAGAGGTCGAGGAAGACAAGCAAGAACGAAAACTGTCAGATCTGTTCACAAATATACAAGGGGAAGTGTAATGTTCTGGAGAGGAATTGTGATCCGTAAAAAAACTCCTTTAATTTTCATCCAATCAACTTTAACTGCTCACTGGTATGTTGATAACCTGTAGTCAGGCTCCGGAGAGGTGCAACAGGAGAAAATTTAATTTTATTGCATGATAATGGACCTCTACAAACCATTAGAATGAACCTTGTTTGGAGTGGCCGGCTTGCTCACCCGAGCTTAATCCTATAGAGTATTTGTGGGATATGCTTAAAAGATAAATTAGAGTTCGCCGGGATAATCTACAAAACACCGTACGGCTAGTACAAGCTGCTCTTGAAGAATGGAGCAACCTACCACAACAAAATGTTAATAATTTGATTAGGAGCGTGCCCAAGCAAACTGAAGCTTGCATAAGGACTAGAAGCGATAACACTGACTACCACAAAATACAAAAAAAAAATAAAAAATAATTTAAACATTATTCGTTTTATATTGAAATTTTGTATGCTATTGACTTTAAAACAACTACTTTCAATTTGTTTGTTAAATGCGTTATTGTTTTATTTATTTGTTATGTATTTGTTATTAAATTGCTTTAAAATAAATATTGTTTGACTTCGTGTGTTTGTTTTTTTAAATTCGCACGAAATAGTAAGAAATATCAGATGATTCCATATAAGTTTGGGTATGTGTATTTGTACTTGTCTTTTTCTTTGATTTGTTTACCTTCTTCGTCTATTTACAGCTGTTATTTTTGTGTTCTCCGTTGTTAGGTTACCAGTGAGTATCTTCGGAAAATCTCAACTTCCCTGGACTATCAAGTCAATTCAGTTAGTATCAGTTTGTAATTAGTTTTGTGAGTTCTAGAATTACATTTCATTTTATTCATCGGATTTAGAATTAGAAATTTCTGAAACGCTATGTCTTTAAAACGTGTGTTCTTAGGATCGTTAGCGAAATAAAGGAGAACATTACAATTATAGGTTTAATTTTACTTACTATAATATACGCAGAGGATTTTCAATAATGTTTGTTATTTTATGAGAAAAACACGACTTTTGCGATTTTATATATATTTTGGAGGTAAATAAAAGAAGACATTATTATTATTATCCCGGTTATTTATAGCGTTCTTCGCCTTCCGGTTCCCAGTTTCCACCTTCGTCATTGCCACCTTCGACATTGCCTTCTGAATGCCGCCTAACCAGGATTGTTTCGGCCTTCCTCTCTTCCTTCTTTCTCTAGGCGTCCATTTTAGAATTTGTTTTGTGCCGTCGTCCATTCTTTCTACATGACCATACCAGATCAGTTGTCTCCTTTGAATTTCGTCTATGATGGTTGACTTGACTCCCATTATATTTCTGATTTGGTCTTTTTGTATTCTTTCAAGCCTTGATTTTCTAGCCGATCTTCTCCAGAAGTCCATTTCCAATGCAAGTAGGCGTCGTTCCAGGGATTTAGTAAGTTGACATGTTTCGCATCCATAGAGCACTATACTTTTAAAGATGGAGTTAAAGATGAGATGATATGAGAAAAGAAGACAACAAATTTAAAATGAGTCAAACGTCAAACAAAAATGATTGTAAAAGGGAAGGGGGTATGGTTTGAAAATTTTGAAATTTTTTTTTTTTATTATTATTTTAAATGAAAATACATAACCTCAAGAACACTTTCTAAAAATTTCCGATTAATCTAAAGAAATTAGCGAAAATACGGCATGTTGAATACCTTCACTACCTTCGACTCCCTTTGCAGCAGCTTTATGCCGGAATGCTTAGACGGGTTCAATAGCTCTTCACCTTCTCTTTTGTAAATTACTCCGCGATTCAAAAACCTATTCCGGTGTGCATCACTTTACGATTTGACAAACAAAAAAGTGATTAAAAATAAAAGTAGTCAAAACTTTAAAGGCGTTTTTCCAAAACTGCTTTTTTCAAAGACATTGTAACATTGTAACTCAAAAACTGCTTGGCAGATCTATATGGTGGTTCCTGTTTATCTGAACCATCTCAGATAATTAAGGGGTGGTTACCCCCTACTATAGGGGTTGATGAAATAACACTACTCATAGTATATTCATTTATTTATAAGTTGCAGTAACTACGGTAAAGAGTTGGTGGCTAAATATTTATCCGCTGTGATGTTTACCCGTTGGGATCTCAAATAACAATGACTAATCTTTACGCAATGAATTTAGAACTAAGAATGTGGAATCCTCTGTTTAATGTTTTGGTATATATAAAAGTGAGAGTGTTTGTATTAAAAATGCTGAGTCGACTTGATTATAAATAAAGAATAATATTTGCTGCTGCAAGCTGACCTTGTATCGAAAACAAATCAAAAACTATCGAAAACTGATATACTGGTGTGGGGATATGGGTCAATCGTGTTTATGATAAACAACGCGTATTCGTTTACCAAGGACATTTAAATATTAAAAAAATTAGTCTTGCACTTAATAAGATGGTTACTAAGAGATGTTGCGAATCCCAATATATCTACCTGAAATTTTGCATAGAATTTCCTTAGGCACTTCGTGAAGTAACGCTATCGAGATATTTTTTGATTCACGCCCAGTTTTTGTTTAAGAATAATATATATGTTGACTTTCGGCCATCTTTTACAAAATATTTTGTTATTTGGATTTCTGAGTGATATCAAAAAGTCAAAAATCGTTAAAACTAAAAATATCGACAGCTTTACCTCGAGAAACTCATAAGCTAATAAAATCTGTTTGAATTTTTTGTTTCATTAAGGATGGCGGTTGTTGACAAAACACCGGTTTTCAGTTATACCGGTTTTTTACCTACAGTTTAACCTGGCGCTTATAATAGGTCAAAAAACCGGTTATTCCAAAAACCGGGGCTAGGTTTTTTTAGTCATTGCCAATACCAAATAGGTTACATTTACATTGCACTTTAGTTTTCGATACTACATTCGAATCGATATCAGTCCATATCAGTATAGAAATCAGTCATCAGTGTTGTAAAATCGGTTTCAGTCAGCTTAACCTTTAACTACCCACGCATCAAGTTATAACATAACTACACACGTGGCGTACTTAATACGCCACAAGAAAATACACTTAAAAACAGCGGATTTGTTTAAATTTTTTTGAAAAAATACACTTAGTTGTTTGTTATAAACCTTATTCGGCATCAGTGAATACTTGGAGTTCCTTTTCAGTAAGCCGATTGGGAATTATAACTGGAATCATGGAATAACTGGATTCCATGATAAATAAAATTACTAATCAAAAAATTTTTTAAAAGGTGATTTTTTACAGGAGAAAAAGTATTGTTTACAAAGAAAAATATATTTTTTCCATAATGACTAAAAAACAATTAAAATATGTACTTATATTACGACTTATAGTAATATAATCCTGGGGTATATTGTCCACCACCGGAAACAACAAATAATAAAATGTAAATTACGATCTTTCCAGAACGCCGATTATAACGAAACTAAAACCAAATTGTAAAGCACATTCCAGTGATAGGTTAGAAAAATAAGCAAGGTCAAAAATTAAGTTTTTAAATACAGGGTGTAACAAAAATACAGGTCATAAATTAAATCACATATTCTGGGACCAAAAATAGTTCGAATGAACCAAACTTACCTTAGTACAAATGTGCACATAAAAAAAGTTATAGCCCTTTGAAGTTACAAAATGAAAATCGATTTTTTCGAATATATCGAAAACTATTGGAGATTTTTTATTGAAAATGGGCATGTGGCAATCTTATGGCAGAAACATGTTAAAGAAAAATTATAGTGAAATTTGTGCACCCCATAAAAATTTTATGGGGATTTTGTTCCCTTAAACCCCCCCAAACTTTTGTGTACGTCTCAATTAAATTATTATTGTGGTACCATTAGTTAAATTCAATATTATTAAAACTTTTTTGCCTCTTTGTATTTTTTCGATAAGGCAGTTTTTATCGAGTTGAGGCTTATTTTTCAATATGTTTACATAAAAATTTTATGGGGGTTTTGTTCTTTTAAATCCCCCAAATGTTTCTGTACGTTCCAATTAAAATATTACTGCGGTACCATTAGTTAAACACAGTGTTTTTAAAACTTTTTTGCCTCTTTGTATTTTTTCGAAAAGGCACCTTTTATCGAGATGTGACTTTTTTTTTAAATGGTTCAAAATATCCCTGAAAATGTAAATCATAAATAAATGTTCATATTATTACCAAGTCTCCATAATCGTACTTAACCATATACAAATATGTGGTGGATTTGACAAATATTCGAAATATCTCGATAAAAACTGACTTTTCAAAAAAGTACTAAGAGGCAAAAAAGTTTTAAAAACATTGTGTTTAACTAATGGTACTACAATAATAATTTAATTGGAACGTACACAAAAGTTTGGGGGGGTTTAAAGGAACAAAACCCCCATAAAATTTTTTTGGGGTGTCCAAATTTCACTATAATTTTTTCTTAAGATGCTACTGCCATAAGAATGCCACATGTCCATTTTCAATAAAAAATATCTAATAGTTGTCGATACATTCGAAAAAGTCGATTTTCATTTTGTAACTTAAAAGGGCTGTAACTTTTTTTATGTGCACATCTGTACTAAGGTAAGTTAGGTTCAATCGAATTATTTTTGGTCCCAGAATACGTGATTAAATTTATGACCTGTATTTTTGTTACACCCTGTATATTTCCAGTAGAATTCTTATATCTGGCGTACAAAGTACGCCAGATAAAGTTTAAAGGTTAAAGTTTCTGATTAATGCACGGGGGCGAAAAATTTTCCCATTTTTCTCTACATTCAGTATTTTTTCCACTTATCCGGTTTTTCACCGGTTATTACTTAAAAAAGACCGGTATAACCGGGACAAAAAACAACCGGAAAAACCGATTATTGCAAAGAGAAAAAACCGGTTTTAGGTTATAACTGGTAGGTTTTTCCCATCTTCATATGATCCAATGACGAGTTCTGATGTCCACCATAAAATCCATAATTTTTTTGGAGGTGTCTTAAAAAGATTCTATTTTTTAATATTTTGCTTTGATTTTTTTTTATTGTTCTTTGAATTTGAATGGTACCTACTGAATATGTTAAAAAACACAAAAATGAGCTTGGAAATGTTGATTTCAAAACATACCCCCTCTTCCTTAATGGAATTATTGTAGTTTCTGCTAATCTTAGTTAAAAAATGGGGGACAGACAAAAATAAAAAAAATAGCTTTTCTAAAATCCACAAATACCTGTATGCGACTGAGCTTTTTGCTAGAAATTCCGCCATACAATCCGCTATTAAAGTTCTATTATTAGCTTTAGCACAAGCGTGGGATTTGTTCCTTAAGAGCCTTAATGAATCGGTTTCTTTTAAGGATTATTGGCATATTTAATTTAATGCCTGGAGAGAATTTAGTTGACCCGGAATTAATTAGGTTCCATTGATCGACTTTTTCTTAAGATTCAATTCGAAATCACTCTCAGCATTTCTCCTCCGTGCCGCACTTTGCGAAACGACACTCAACCAGTCGAGATGGTCCCTAGTACTCGCAGAGGCGTGCGGAAATCAATTCCGATTGGATTTTTTATTTTAATCTATCTGAATTTATTAATATAATTACGCAAAAAATACACTGCGCGTCATAGAAAACGGACACCCCAAAAAATGGGTCATTTTGATGTTGCGTATCTCCTAAACCTGTTGTCCGATTTAATAGTCCAGGGCGGATCTGTTTTGAGATGGACATTGAGAGGTGACTCCAATTTTATTGCAGAAATTGCTTGGAATTAACCCATATAATAATAATTGAGTTATCCTCCCACTCAAAAAGGTCGGGAACATTGTTTAAATAATCAAACTGTTAAAAAATGAAGGAAAAATTTAAAAGTAAATTTAAACTTCCGTGAAAAGTTGTACTAAAATAAAAGTTGCGTAAATAAATTTTCTACAATATGAGATTAGTTAAAAATTTTTAAAATTGTTACCCTTGTTGCAAAATAGCAATAATTGCGAAAAAAAAACATAAAAAACAAGTACATACTCGCATTTTACGTTTTTCAACCATTTCTACTAGGATGTTTTTTAACTTAGGACCTTAATATTTCACCCAGAAAAAAATAAAAAGAGTAATTCTGCATTAAAAATAATGAAACTTTGTTTTATAATCGTATGTCCGCAAATGCTTCCTTCCCGAGATACGAGATATTAAATTTTTTCTTACAAACTGACGATTTATTTATTGCTCTAAAACCAGTTGAGATATGCAAATGAAATTTGGAGGGTTTTAAGTTGTAGTTATTGCACATTTTTTTGACATACCATTAATAATTTTATATTCACCATTGGCGTGCATACGGGTACTGATTGGTCATATTACCCGTAAGCGCGCCAATGGTGAATATACAATTTTTAGTTGCATGTCAAAAAATGCGCAATAACTACCTCTTAAAACCTACCAAATTTCATTTGCATATCTCAACCGGTTTTAGGGTAATAAATAAATCGTCAGTTTGTAAGAAAAAATTCATTATCCCATATATCGGAAACCAAGCATTTGCGGACATATGTTTATAGAGCAAAAGGTAATTATTTTTTCATGCCGAATTATCCCTTAAAGCTTGTCGCACTTATTTAGTAACACCATGTACTGATAAAGAAAATGACTAGTTGTTAAAGTACCTAACTTTTGTAATATCCAACCTAAGCGAATGAATAAAAAACAAAATGTTAAGAAAAACTGATGCTATGGTTGGGTTTTAATTTCAGTATTTTATAAGTGCTAGAATATTCCACAGGGTGTTGCGAACTTTGAGAAAAAAAACAAGTTTGATTCGTACACCCGGTATACAATGAAAATTTACCTATTTAGTAAAAATATTATTACAGGGATATTGACAGAAAATAAGGCTACAACATATTCAAAGAATCACTTAAATCGGACAACAGTTACGCGAAATACGCGACATAAAAAATAACCCATTTTTTAGGGTGTCCGTTTTCAATGACGCGCAGTGTATATTGAAGAAGATGTATGGCAATAAAGCTTAAAAGCAAGTAAAGCGGAGGGATCTCTTAATGACACAATCTTGAAGAACAAAAACCTAAGATAAGACACAAAAGCAAGAATCTATAAAGCAGCAATTAGACCTATATTGACATACACGGCGGAGACAAGACCTGACACATCTAAGACGAGACGACTACTAGAAACAACAGAGATGAAAATACTCCGACGAATATCAGGGAAAAGTGTGTTGGATAGGGAGAGAAGCGAAAATATAAGAAGCATGCAATGTAGAAGACATAAATGGATGGGTGACGAAACGGAAACAGGAGTGGAACGAACACATTATAGCCCGAGCAGGGACCACAAAATTTTACGGAAACCTCCAAAAAAATAAAGGAAGGATGAAAATTTGAGAATAGGTAGTTGAAATTGTCTATTATTATGTAAGAAAAAGTTTACAATTCTACATCCCCTCCATTTTACAAAAATTGGAAAATACGGAGTGAAAAATATTTTCTCGGGGGTGAAAAAATATACGTTCAAAATAAGTCCGGAATTGGAGAAAATGACTAATTCTAAGCAACATTTTTTTTTGTAGAGTTTTTTTATTAAGTCAATACTTTTCGAGTTATTGGCGAGTGAATATGTTCATTTTTAACAAAAGGAAAACATGTTTTTGGACGGTTTTTTGGAGATAACTCAAAAAGTAAGTATTTTAGCGAAAAAAATATTCCCAGTAAACTTATAGCTTATAAAAAACTAAAAAAATGGTGTATGCGTGAGGTCTGCAGACCCAGTATAAGCAGAGTTGCAGCTAATGAAAAGTAGGTTCTTCTTCGTCAAATTTCAAATCGAATATTTCAATGTGAAGTAACCAAAAAACGGAGCAATTTTCAGGGAAAATTCATTTTAATTCTTTTAAAGAGTTTAAAAAAAGGTTTATTTTTGTTAAAAAAAAAAAACTTCTAACATTAAAAGTAAGTGAGTTACGCTCAAAATATTTTTGGTCCCTTTTAGTTTTTAGTAAAAAAATGGCGAAAATCACCCCCTAATTAGCTTCTCAAATTAAATTAATCGTTACCGCTTCACAAGTTACTTTACTTATGTATTGTTTATATTATCTATAAGTTTCATTGGTTCAAAGTGCTCAGTGTTGAAAAAAAAATGGGTTTAAAATTAAGCATTTTTTTTTAGTTTTGACAAAAATCGAAATCGTTTATGGAATTAACTAAAAAATTATTAGTAATACTAAAAATCTCAAAGAGTAATAAAATGTACGTTTTGCTTTTGTGAATATTTCTGAATTTTTGTTTTCTTGTTAGACAAAAATTGGTTACGCTATGGCTGTGCAAAATTTGCCTAAACTCGTGATTAGTTACTCGTTCAAGCCATTTTAACTACAGCTTTTTCAAAAAGAAGCACTTTGAACCGATGAAACTTACAGATCGTATAAATAATACATAGACAAAGTAACTTGTGAAGTATTAATAATAAAATTTATTTGTGATGCTAATTAGGGGGTGATTTTCGCGATTTTTTTTTTACAAAAAAATAAAAGGGACCAACAATATTTTGAGCGTAACTCACTTACTTTTAATGTTACGAGTTTTTTAGAAAACAAAAATAAACCTTTTTCTAAACACTTTAAAAAAGTTAAAATGAATTTTCTCCGAAAAGTGCTCCGTTTTTGGGTTATTTCACATTGAAATATTCGATTTGGAATTTGACGAAGAAGAACCTACTTTTTATTAGCTGCAACTCTGCTTCTACTGGGTCTACAACAGGCCTCATGTATACACCAATTTTTTCAGTTTTTTATTAGCTATATTTTTGTTATGAATATTTTTTTCACTAAAATACTTACTTTTTGAGTTATTTCCGAAAAACCGTCCAAAAACATGTTTTATTTTGTTAAAAATGAACATATTCACTCGCAAATAACTCGAAAAGTATTGACTTAATGAAAAAATTCTATAGAACAAAAGTTGTTTATAATTAGTCATTTAATCCAATACTGGTCTTATTTTGAATGCATTTTTTTCACCTTCGAGAGGGGGTATTCCCCTCAATTGTGTAAAATGGAGGGGATATAGAATTGTAATAGTTTTTTTTTCTCTGATTCTGGCCTTGGTTTAGAACTAGAACCTTTAGCCACGTAATTGTATAACTTATCACTAACTCAGGTGTAATGTGTGTGTGTTGACTAAGTGTCTTGTTACTTTGCAAAGTCGACGTCATTTTCTTTGCAAACAGACGCTAATTGTATCCGAACGTTTGCGGTTCCTCCGGTGAGTACCGATCCCACAAGGACAGAAACTATTTTCATTTATTAATTTATAATAAATGAAAAAATTTCTGTCCCCGGCGAGATTCGAACTCACTACCATTCGGAACTTTCGATCCAAAGGTTAGGCGCTCTTACCACTGAGCCACAGAGGGGGTTAATTGTAATAGTTATTTTCCTAACTCTTGCAGAAAGTCATTCTTTTCCGCACGCGACTGCAGTTTGCCGAACGACGCGAAGTGGGAGTTCGGCAAGCAGTCGAGTGCGGAAAAGAGACTTTCTGCAAGAGTTAGGAACAATATTTTTTCTAAGCGTCTTTAAAAAATTACCAAATCTTATCAATTAATTTAATTAATATGAAAATACATAAACAAATTAATTCTTTGACAAGGTTGTCAAAACCAAACTTTCAATATAATTAGTTAGCATGACGACGATCTTGGTTTCCATGACGATGATTCAAAACGACTGTTAATGTCTACCGATTTGACTTTCGAATATTATGTCAAAATAATTTTATTTCATCGAATTGTCGTATATAATATCACAAGAGAGAAAATTTTGCCGGTAATATTTTCGACTGGTATGAAACTTTGTTGCCTGGCAATTTTCGCGAATTAAATTTTGACTTAAATCACGAGACGTCAGTCGAGTGATTTTGTCAAAATTTCATAAGCGAAAATTACCAAAAGGCAACGAACTTGAATGAAACCAGGAGAAAATTTTGCCGGTAAATAATTTTCTCTCGAATGATATTCGAACAAGACTATTTCACGAGACAATTAATGCACCATATCAACGAAATATAATCTTTATTTATTTGTTATTACCAGACACTTTCGTGACCGATCTGTCATAATTTTGTCGCTGAGAAATCACGTCGCTAAGGAGTTTTGTCAGTAGGAAACAATGCGTTGCTATGAAGTTTTATCAGTTAAAAACCGTCTAGTGAAATAGTTGCGTTAATTTCATTAAAACAGGAACACAATCAGATATATTTAAAACAAATTAGTAAATAATATCTAAATATTAGTTTATTGCATGTATTATAATTACTTTAAGGCCATATTAACATATCTAAATTAACACGCGTGCGGAAAAGTAAAAACCGCGTGCGGAAAAGTAACACGCGTGCGGAAAAGTAACACGCGTGCGGAAATGTAAAACTTTCTAAACTAAAATGCGTGCGCGAAAGTAGACATTTTGCAAGCTCGTAGAAAAACATTTTTTTATATAATACTAGACAATTTCAACTACCTATTCCCAAATTTTCGTCCTTCCTTTATTTTTTTGGGGGTCAAATTGTTCTTTGATCGAGCTATTAGTAGAATGACAGAGGATAGGACAGTACAAATAGCAGGACATAAGTCACCAAATGGACGAAGACGTATTGGCAGACCAAGAAAAAGATGGTGCGATAATTTAAACAATTTAGGATGCTACTATTGAAGAAGAAACAGGCTTTAAAGCCTAGATACAAGAAGGAAGAAGAAGAGAAGAAAAAATATATGGATGCATTATATTACTTAGAAAACAAGAATAGGCACTAGGTATAGGACACATTAAACTTTTCAATCAAGTAGGAAATTATAAGGTAGAATGTACCATCAAAAATGTATTTTTTGTTACAAAAATGAATTCGTAACCTATTATCGGTAACTGGAAATGTCAAATATTATAGTAATTTTTGATCAGAGACAAGTATCTTTGTATAATACAAATTATTTAGTACGCTTAGGTCACAGAAATAGGTTATATGGAATACTCATTTATTTTTAAAATATGATATGTGTTGATGTTAAAAATTTTTATCTACCTAGTTATTTCTATTCATTTGCATTTTTCGCTAATTATATTAAAATTGTCTTTATTCAATAAAATAGTATCGTGCGCCGCTGACTATTGCCAGCTTCTTCCAAGCTTTTTCTGTTTTCCATGGCACTTTTTTAAAGGACGAAAGATACTGATCGGCTTTATAAGAAGAAATTGAAAGATTAAATATATGACCAGTTTTTAGCGTTTTACAGTTTAAAAAGAAGGTATTTGAAAAGTTGACAAGAATTTTGGATCATGTCCAAATAGTTTTTGGACAGCTACTTAATATTCTCTAACGTAGCTACCGAACTTCATATTATATGTTCTTTTAAGTCACGGGGTGTGCCAAAATAATAAGAGGGGTGGGGTTGGAAAATATTTTTGATTTCCAATTAAATTTATAAAATATTATTCCCCTTAATGTGCTCTCTGGATGAAACGATTAAATGCTCTAAATAAACTAAAAGAATCATTTCTTATTAAGTGCCCACCACAGAAGATCTCGAAGAATTTTATCGTGTGCTTTCTTGAGATCAATTAAAAACATTTAAGTATTTATTTCTTTATTCCTCTATTTTTTCATCCATTGCCTTACAATAAAAATTGCATCTGTTATTGATCGACCTTGCATAAAGCCACACTGATTATAGGATTACTCTCTCTCCTAAATTTTCATGGTGTGGCTAAGTACTTTTATAGCCCTATAGTTTCTAGATAGTTGTTTATCTTGCTTGTTTTTGTACACAGGTACTAATATACAGGTTGTCCATTCGTCTGGAATTTGCCAACTTCCATAATTATATTTAATAAACCTGTTACTCAACTTATTTCTCTCTCCTCTAATACTGTCCAAACTTTCCTAGGCACATTATGTGGTCCAATTGTTTTACCTTTATTTTTTGAACAGTTTGGACCACTTCGTTTTTTGTCATTATTGTGATCATTGCTGTTACTGTCTCCGTTAACAATGTCAAATAACTGGTTTCCTGTCAAATTCTTCATTTAATAAACTGTTAAAATATTTTTGTGTTTGACATCTCTTGCATGAGGTATTTTATTATTTTCATCTCGGATGCATCTTATCTTATTAAAATCTTTCTTTCTCGGCTCTATGGTTTCTCTCATTTGATCGTAGATATTTCCGTTTTAGCTTTTGCTTTTGCTAATTTCAGTTCTTTTTGGTGACCGTATAATCTTAAAAATCTGACTTCGAGCTATTTTTTGACCACTGTTTATATAATTTTTTCTTTGTCTTCTCTTTTATTTTTTATTGAATTTTGTTCGAATACCACTAAGTCACTTTTTTCTCAAACTCTTCTTCTGACGTGCAGTGGAGAATCGCAGAGTTAGTATTGCAAGTAGTATAACTGTTTTTGTACTTATTAATTAATTTTAAATCTTCTGAGAGTCTCTATTCTCCTGCCACTTTTCACATTGCCACTGAATCACATTTTCTGGTACTACACCAAAAGTCATCATATTCTCAATTTCGTTTTCTAATTTCGTAAACATTATGTTTTCTTATTTTCCTTCTTATGTTTTAGTCCATCAAATGACTAAATAAAATCCAACAAAATGAAAGATTATTTTTTTATATGTACCCTAAGGGATTAAAAAACGCTTTATGATTTTTCGAGGCGTACAAAAACATTTTATCATTCATCTTCCTGTTTAAGAGCCATGATTTACCTAATTATTTTGTTTTTTACAAAATCCCCAACCAAGAAATAATAATCAAGCCAGGAGGAAGCCATCACAATTAACCCCATAATTTCCAAACCACCAAAATTTGGAGAATTTTTTTCCGAAATGTAAATTCCACGGGCATGCCCGGGGGACCCTTTGGGGTCAGATTTGATCCCCGCAAAAACGTATCCGACGTTTGGAAGTAAAACATCTCGAGGCAATTCTCAAAGTCTTACGTGGTGTCAGGGCTGGATTAAAGAGAAAGGAATTGATAGAAACTTCGGGATTTATTAGAAAGTTTTTGAGGTAATACTGGCGTGTTGACTTTTTTATATCTATTCTTGGAGAAGGGAAAACGTCCAAATTATTTAGATGATTGAAATTTCGAAATCACTCAGCCGATGTTGATAGTAAACAAAAAAAGTATGAGATAAAAAGGTGGCTCAAAGAATATTTTTAAACTTTTGGTTCGTATTAGCCAGGTAAAAAATCGGGTTATACAGAGTATTGGTAAATAAATATGGTTAGTAAATAAGTACGACAAACTTAAGGGGTGATTCTGCATAAAATATTGAGATTCTGTTAAAAAATATTAATATAAATGACAGTCTGTAAATACTTCCTTTCCGAGATTCGGGCTGTTGATTTTTCTTACAAACTGACAATTTATTTATTCTTCTGAGTCTTCTTGTAAAGCCTCTTTGACAAGGGATAGATTCCGAAACACCAGGTGTCAGGGGATGGCAAGAGACTCGAATTGAATCAAAACGAAACGATTATTTTGTTTTTTGTTATACCTTACTCGGTTTTTAGAGTACAAATGACCACGTTTCATTAAAGTAATCTGCGACGCATTATTGGAGTGTTCTCCTAGCGGCGCCGCTTGGTACTACTGTATCTCGGTTAACAGATTACTGACTCGTGGTCGAAATTATTTTCACTCATTGTAGTAAAAATGCCTTTTACAAAATTAGGCTTTTATTCACATAAAACTTGACAGTAGAATTAATTTGAATGACAAAACAATTAATCAATAAAATAAACAATCTCGTTTGACTTTTCTTTGATTGCATGCACATTTTAAACAAATGTCCAATTTTATGACAGTTTTGGCAAATCGCAGCCCTTGCTGGACATACAGATCGAGGATGTCTTGGATATCCACAAAAATAACAAGTCTGACCAGGTTTTGTTTGAACAGAAGCTAAAGTAGTTTGTTCTGAATTTGGATGACTACAAGATGCTATATTATTTAATGCTGCATGATATGTATCAGATTGTTTTTGAGAATCTTCTAAAGATCTAGATTTAGATAATGCTTCGTCCAAAGATAAAGAACTAAACTCTAGTAATCTTTGACGTATATTGGATTGAACGAGACCATTAATAAAAGCATCACGAATATAGTCATTTTTATTTTCTTCTGAAGAAACTGCTTTAAAATTACAATTTTTAGCCAAAAGCTTTAACTGTTGAGCATACTGATCTATAGATTCGTTTATTTGTTGTTTTCTTGTAGCTAGAATATGTCTTGCGTAAATCTCATTTGTAGGTTTAATATACAATTCTTCCAAAATTTTGATAGCAGAAATGTATGTTTTTGCTTCGCTTATGTAATCATATACTGAATGTGAGACAAAATTGATTAAAAGCATGTACTTGTCTTTATCTTCTAGCGATTTTTCTGTAGATTTATTGCTTTCCAAAAAATTCTTAAATGTTTCGTACCAGTGTTTAAATTCTTTGGCGGCAGTTTGGGAGTTTGGATCAGCCTCTAGTTTATCAGGTCTAAAGTACTTCTCCATTGTATATTTGGTATATTTATGTGAATAAAATTGTAGTAAAAATGCCTTTTACAAAATTAGGCTTTTATTCACATAAAACTTGACAGTAGAATTAATTTGAATGACAAAACAATTAATCAATAAAATAAACAATGACAAAAGAATACTAAATTATACTACACTCATTAATTTATTTATTGTTCTGAGATCGGTTGAGATATATGCAAATGTAATTTGGTAGATTTCAAAAGGTGATTATGTGTAATGGAAAATGCACAGTTATCACTATCACCTTTTTGGAAGGGGACAAAAAAAAGGGACTAGCGGAGAAGGGCAAAAATCGAAAAAGCGGACACAATTTGTGGCAAAGAACCATGATAAAAGCCAAAAGGGAAAATATAAAACACATAATCAAGTAAGAAAAAAAAATTAGCGTATTATTTGGAAAATTGGAGCGTGGAACATAAAGAACATAAATGTTAAGAAATAGAACTAGTAGATGAGTTAGAGGTCGCAGAAATAAGTATACCCGCAATATCAGAGACTTGAAAAAAAGGACAAGAAATAATAAACATGGAAAATTAACATACCTTAATGTATCATCAAACATTATGAAAACCAAGGTGATGTCAATCCTAAAAAACCAAAATGTACCTCAACCTTACGATAAACGGCCACATTTTAGAACAGATAAATAAATTTAAGTACCTTGGATGTTGGATCGATAGCAGCCTAAATTCTGATCTAGACTTAAGGAAAAAGGCGCAAAATGTCTCCTGTCAAAATTTTCAATGTCTTTTAGATGTATTCATTTTTTTCGAATGCTGAGAAAACTAATAAGTATTTTTGAAACATTTAAACGCAGAATGAAAGACTACGTTATTACCAAAGGCCGAAAGTCCCTTAGAATAAATACAAAGTTTCTTTTGAATTAAATTAAAATCACACCAAATTTTCTCTTTTACTTTCACCCCTGTAACTTATTAAAATAAGCACTATAGAAGTTTTCAGGCACTTCCGGCCGTCAGTAATAATGTAGCCTTGTATTCAGCGTTTAAATTTTTCAAAAATATTTATTAGTTTTCTCAGGATTCGAAAAAAATGAATAGATTTAAAATGCATTGAAAATTTTGACAGGCGACATTTTGCGCCTTTCCCCTAAAGATAGAGAATAAAACAGTCCAGAAAATCTTTCTGAAGTCCGATCGACTTCTCTATGCAGTTGAGACGTGGCATCCTTAAAATTTCATGGGCATCGCATACCTCAAACGAAGAAGAGCTGCATAGAATATGTAAGGAACGAGAACTTTTCAACACAGTGAAAGTTAGTGAAACATAATACCCAGGCCACATACTGAAAAATTATAAGTACCAATATGCTCAACTTCTTCTTCTTTCTTCTTTAGGTGCCATGTCTGTGTTTAGACGTTGGTCGTCATCATGTTTACAATTTCCTGAAATCTCTGTCTATCAGCTGCTGCGCGAAATAATTCTTCTACTGTGTAGCCACACCATTGTCTAATATTACGCAGCCATGAAAGTTTCTTTCGACCAATCCATCTCTTTCCCTCCACTTTTCCTTGTATTAAAAGGCGAAGCAGATTGTATTTAGGTCCTCGAATTATATGGCCGAAGTATTCTGTTTTTCTCCTCTTTATGATGCTTATGAGCAGGCGTTCTGAATTCAGCTTTTGAAGAACATCTTCATTGGAAGTGTGCGAAACCCACGATATCTTTAGGATTCGTCGATAGCACCACAATTCGAATGCTTCTATTTTGTTTAGCATTGTGGTTTTTAACGTCCATGTCTCACAACCATACAATAGGATAGACCACACATAACATTTCAGTACCTTCTTTCGAATATTCATCGACAGGTTTCTTTTGCATAAAACTGATTTCCAGGTCATAAAAGCCTTCCATGATATTTCGATCCTAGTTATTATCTCTTCATTAGAGCCACAATTTACATTTAACCAGCTGCCAAGGTACTTGAAATGATTTACTCGTTCTAACTCCTCTCCATCAAGAGAAAGCTGACCTTGATCTATATTAATCTTTCCAACTGCCATCCACTTTGTTTTTGAAATGTTGATTTTAAGGCTTCTGCGATAACTTGCTTCACTGACTAGATTTAGTAGTGTTTGAAGATCTTGTAAATTTTCAGCAAGAATGACTGTATCGTCAGCGTATTCTGACATAACAAATCCCAACACCTTTTTTTCTCCAGAGTTTGGTCTCTATTGTTGATTACTTCTCCGCCTAGCCTTACTCCCTCTTGTCTGTCATCCAAAGCCTCTCTAAAGATTTCTTCAGAGTACAGATTAAAAAGGGTGGGTGATAAAACACAACCTTGTCGTACTCCACGTTTTATCGGTAGTTTTTCAATATGACTGTCTCCAATTTGGATAGAGGCTACTTGATTGTAATATAAATATTTAAGTAGTCTTATATCGTAGTGGTCAAGTCCTGCTGCCTGCAGGCAATCGAAAAGTGTATCATGTGTTACTCGGTCGAATGCCTTCTGGAAGTCGATGAAACAAACATAAACGTTCTTTCGGAATTCACAACTTTTTTTTAATAGAACGCGCATAAACAGTGTTTCTCTAGTTCCTAGACCATTTCTAAATCCAAATTGCTTATTACCCATTCTAGTTTCGCAGAGAAGGAATACTCGATTTTGTATAATACGTAAAATATCTTAAGTATGTAACTCATCAAACTGATTAGGCTAAAATCGCTGCATTTGGTGGGCCTGCTTTTCTTTGGTAATGTTATAAACAGTGAGTCCAACCAATCATCTGGTATTTTCCTTCGTTGTAAATTTTGTTAAAGAAAGTAGTCAAGTAGGTAGTGTTTTCCTCATCTAAAAGTTTAAGTAGCTCAACAGGGATTTGATCTGGTCCAGGTGCTTTATTGTTTTTGGTTTGTTGTATTGCTTTTATGACTTCTGACTTCAGTATACTGGGACCTCTGTCTAATTGGTTGTCACAGGTAGTATTTGGAGCATTTTCTCGAGAAGCATCGTCAAAAAGGCCACTGATGTGTCTCTCCCATTCTTTACGCTTTTGTTCGTGATCACAAATTTTTCCGTCTGCGGTTTTAAGTACGTGAGCATTTTTCTGGTTTCCAATTCCGGAGGTATATTTAAGTTGCTTGTGGAGGTTGAAACTGTCATGCATGACAGCATGACATGCTCAACTAATAATGAAAAGAAAGATGGAGGGAGAGAAAAGACTAGAAAGGAAAAGAGTATCGAGAGTAAGACACATACGATAATGGAAAGAGCTATATTTTAAACAACTAATAAGGACAGCAGAAGAAAGTGAAGAGTTCACAGTAATTAGTAGACAATTTTTATTTAGGGGAAGGCACCATAAGAAGAAGATTTTGATTTTTGAAAAGAACACATTATGGCAGTGTCAAGCACATCCTATAAACTACATCATATATGAACTAAAGCCTCCGTTATTTCCAATCTGGAGTGTGTTATTATCAGAGCTTTTTTAATATTATTTCCTTTGATCAATTCTAGATCTTTTTTGATGGCGATAAGCTCAGCTGCAAATATGCTGGTAATATTAGATACCTTGTAATTATTATTTTGATGGGTATTTTGTGCAAATGACTGTGTAATCCACAAAGTCACTCAGTATAGATTTTATTAAAATATTATTTAATTGATTTGATTCTGCATATTTAGGAATAATCATTATTCCTAAATATGCAGAACTAAATCAATTAAATAATATTTTAGTAAAATCTATACTGAGTGAATGGATATTATCCAGTACGTATATTAGGGTGGGTCGAAAAAAAATAATGTTAATTTTTTAATCGCTTTACCGCGGAAACTTGCCTTTAGGGTATGTAAGTAAAATGCAAAGTAAAATAAAGTTATGTATTGAACCCCCAGCTAGCGCATCATACTTAAAATTTAGTTTTTTTTTTAAGAAATCAAGACAGTTTTCAATTATTTTTATAATCTTTAGCCAATAATATTTGAACGTGATATAGTAAAAATTGTTTAGTTAATAGTTTAAAAAATAGGAAATAAATTTGAAACAGACAATGCCTTTTAATTTGCGGTAGCGCAAAATACTCAAAAATTGGTAAAATTCGCATATTAGCACCTTAAAAGAAGGTGTGGTCTAGTATTTAGTGTTGGGTGTTAATAGTAAAATCCATTTTTTGTTCTTTTACTTAACACTCCATTTAATTGGAATAGAATTACTAGTGTGTTTAAACTTATAAAGGATATAAATAAAACAATTTATAATTTTAATAACATGTTTAATTGAACCAAAAAAGAAACCAAATTGTAGCCAAGCAATGTCAATAAATTAAATGAAATTTTGACTTTAGAAAGCGTCTTCTACTCACTATTTCTGAGTGGGTACGTTGAAGCTACGCTTGCTGTCAAACTTTGGCATCGAAGGCTGCTACTGGTTGGCGACGATTGGCTAGATGCTATGGCAGATCTTATGAAACGATCTCGTTCCTAACCACTAGGACTACTAGTTAATCGCAATCTTTTGAGTAAAGACGAATAGTATCTTCTAGACATAAGTTGTGCGGTCAGGCAACTGCCCTGTGGACTTAGCTTTTCGAGAACCGGGCCCACTTTCCCACTCTCGATGGTTGATTACATCTAACAGGGTTATGAGACTGTATGTAAGTATGTAAACGCCTTCAGTTGAACATAAATTGTTAGTATCTTTCATAAAGTATCATTCTTAAATTATATATGCCTGTATGGTTCAAAATAAGGTACAGCAAATACATAACAGATGGACCTGAACACGCTTTTGAGGCAATCAAATCAACCAGATTTCTACCAGAGAATTTGATTAAAGTAGTTGATCCTGTAATCGAAAGAAATGCATTTTTTCCCACCCAGAAAATTTGCTACTGAGGATGATAGTGGATGAAAGGAAGCACATAAGAGAATTAGGATTCCGAAGAATAATCAACGCAAGGATGTTAGCTACAGAAACAGAAACAATTAGGGTTTTTCGACCTCCAAAAATCAACTTTCATGCGACTGATTCTACTGAATTAATTGATTGGAACCCCACTGAAATTACACCACCATCACTGTTACAGAGAATCTCTGATGATGAAGTTTGGGCAAAAATCACTGCTGGTGAAATACCCGCGGATTGGAACTTTGGAAAATTTCCATGTCATACTCAAGCCGTGGAACTCTGCGTCAAGTTAGTGACTGAAGCATCTAAAAAAGCCGTCGGTGCTAAGTAATGAGATGGTTTCATAAGATCTGGTAGCATGCGAGCTTCGATGCCAAAGTTTGACAGCGAGTGCAGCTTCAACATACTCACTCAGAAATAGTGAGTAAAAGATTCTTTCTAAAGTCAAATTCTCATTTAATTTGTTGACATTGTTTGGCTACAATTTGGTTTCTTTTTTGTTTCAATTAAACATGTTATTAAAATTATAAGTTGTTTTATTTATATCCTTTATAACTTTAAACACACTATAAAAATAATATTCCAACTAATTGGGGTGTAAAGTAACAGAACAAAAAATGGATTGTGTTATTAACACTCATAACACTCAACACAACTAGACCACACCTTCTTTTAAGCTACCACAAATTAAAAGATATTGTCTGTTTCAAATTTATTTCCTATTTTTTAAACTATTAACTAAACAGTTTTCACTATAGCACGTTCAAATATTATTGGCTAAAGATTGTAAAAATAATTGAAAAATGTCTTGTTTTCTTAAAAAAAAAAGTAAATTTTAAGTATGATATGCTAGCTGGGGGTTCAATATAAACAGCGTGTCTACTTAAGTTGGAAACATATGGGAAACTTTTTTATTATTAATTTTACGAAAAAAATTTATTCTTTATAAAAAGTTCTGCATGCCCCAAAACCTAAGATTCAATCAAAATATGAAGGTATGTCAAAAAATATGAATTTCGGTAAAGGGTAAAGTACCTTTATTTCTCTCAATATCGAAAATTCTTATGATAAAAAGTTGTTTGAAATTTAAAACTAAGATCAAATATGCAATTACATGCTTCTAGTTGAAAAAAAATTTTTTTCTCAAATTTATGGATACCCAACATTGTTTTTAATTATTGCAAATATAATAACTCGTTTATTATTTATTTTACAAAAAAAAAGTTATTCTTCATAAAAAGCTTTGCAGGGTCTAAAATCTAAGACACAACCATGATATATCAACTTTTATTAATTTTATACGAGGTGTGTCAAAAAATATGAAATTCGCTCAAGATTATAGTACCTTTATATTTCACAATATTTCAAATAGAAGGATGTAATTGCATATTGAAACATAGTTTTTAATTCTAAACAACTTTTTTAATAACCGTTTTCAATATTGTAAAAAATAAAGGTACTTTACTCTTGAGTGAAATTCAAATTTTTTGACATACCTCATATAAAATTAATAAAATGTGATATCTGATGGTTGCATCTTCGGTATTAGGACATACAGAGCTTTTTATAAAGAATACCTTTTTTTTCGTAAAAGTAATAATAAAAGAGTTATCGTATGTGTAATAAATAAAAACGAAGTTAGTATCAATAAATTTGAGAAAAAATTGGAAAATATTTTTTCCAATTAGAAGCAAGTAATTGCATATTTGATCTTAGTTTTTGTTTCCAAACAACTTTTCATAACAAGAATTTTCGATATTGAGAGAAATAAAGGTACTTTACTCTTGAATGAAGTTCATATTTTTTGACATACCTCGTATAATATTGACAAAATTTGATATCTGATGATTGAGTCTTAGGTTTTAGAGCTTGCAGAACTTTTTATAAAGAATAACTTTTTTTCGTAAAATGAATAACAAAAAAGTTTCCCATATGTTTCCAACTTAAGTAGACACGCTGTATGTACCTTTATTTTACTTTGCATTTTACTTACATATAGGTCTGGATCCCGCGTATGAAAAAAAAGTTGATTAATAGCAAGCTGAAAATTTGTTAATAGCTTAAGGGTGTCTAGTCGGACAAACTTTGATATATGGGAACACTGGAACAGGGGGAGTTTTTTTAAATCGTGGAACAGGTTAAAAATTTGGAACGGTCAGACCACGAAAACGGCACATGTATTTTGTCATATACAGACTTTGTCCGACAGAACAGACTTAAACTCTCCGAACAGAGATTAAACTCTCATGCAAAACTCAGATTGCTATTTATCACCAAATGGGCGTTTTAATGAGTGGAACATGTAGAATATGTCAAATGACAGGAATTATGACGGGTGATAAATAGCAGTCTGATTTTTGGATGAGAGTTTAATCTCTGTTCGGAGAGTTTAAGTCTATTCTGTCGGAAAAAAATAAATGTGCCGTTTTCGTGGTCTGACCGTTCCAAATTTTTAACCTGTTCCACAATTAAAACTGCCCCTCTTCCAGTGTTCCCATATATCAAAGTTTATCCGACTATACACCTTTAAGCTATTAACAAATTTTCAGCTTGCTGTTAATCAACTTTTTTTTCATACACGGGATCAAAACCTAATACCCTAAAGGCAAGTTTTCAGCGGCATAGCGATTAAAAAATGAAACATTATTTTTTTCGTCCCACCCCAACGTATATCCTCGTAGTATAAGAGCTGTGAGACATTTTTGAGTAGGTATTTTAGGCAACCTGAAAATTTTTCAGGTGACTCTTCCATGATAGCCTAATACAAAAATGCCGGTCTGGCTGGAGGGTAGCGGTTATTTTCCCCAAAAATCCCCCCCAAAGTTAAAAAAAGGGTAAAAATTGTTATTACAAAAAATATCATTGACGTGACTTTAAAGTAAATTTAAATATTCAAATATAAAGAAAATAAACAGGCCAGGCGATTTGAGGGCGATTTTAACTCTGTAAGATACTTGCATGGGCGCCCCAGGATTATTTTCAGGGGATGCATCTGAACTTCAGAAGATTTCATCTGAATCTGTACATACTATTAACGAGTATAAAATATACAACTATACATGCAAAGCTATGTACATTCCTTCAGGACAGGGAAGTACAATTATTATTTTGACAGGGTATTTTTTAATATTAAAAATAAATATTCTACAAAGACAGGTTTTTTTTGGTGAAATTTTCCAACTGCCATGTGATCGCACAAATTACGCGTGCATATAAATGAAAAGCGCTATAGGTAAACAGGAGTGTGAGAAAGAGCGTATACCGATAGCTGTTTGCGTCCTCTGTTGTACCTGAGCGAGTCCGTTCGCTCGAGAAAAATCACGTGACCTGGCGATCCCATGTTGTTGTGCCTCGAAACGTCAGAGTAATTATTATATATTATAGTTTTTTAAGTAACTTTTTCTTAATTAAAGGAAAATAATACGTACTATACAATAGATTTTGCAAATATAATAGAAAAAGACAGATTTATTATTATAAAGATATAGGTAGAAAATTATAAAAGTATAAACTAAATTGATTCTGTGTCCGAATCTTGTACTTCTTCTTCAAACTCCTCATCTGAGCTTAAATATTCACTCTCTTCTTCTTCGTTAGACTCCCCTTGAGACTCAGATTCCTCTTCTACATGATCTGCAAATAGTTGTAATATGTATTTAGAATTAATTAAAAATTAATTAGTGATTAATTAATTGAGTTGCTACGTATTCTCTGTCCTTTTATACGGAGTCGAAGCCTGGAGAATCACGGGCTCATCTGAAGATAGACTTGCCATTGTTGAGATGTGGTGTTATCGAATAATGTAAAAAATATCATGGACGCAACACGTAACAAACACGGAAACATTAATAAAGATAAAAAGTCAAAAAAATACTCACCACTATGAAGGAAGGAAAAATGAGCTACTTTGGTCATATACTAAGAAATAAAAAACATGATGTAATTTATAATATAAGGAAAAGTATTAAGTATTAGTTATACATTAATTTTTAATTAATTCTAAATACATATTTACAACTATTTACAGATCAGGTAGAAGAGGAATCTGAGTCTCGAGGGGAGTCTGACGAAGAAGAAGAGAATGAATATTTATTTTGGCTCATCTTTCTTTCCTTTATAGTGTTGAGTATTTCTTTTGCCTTTTTCATCTTTCTTAATGTTTCCGTGTTTGTTACGTGCTGTGTTCATGATATTTTTTACATTATTCAATAACAGCACATCTCAACAATGGCAAGTCTTTCTTCAGATGCGCCCGTGATTGTCCAGGCTTCGACTCCGTATAAAAGGACAGAGAATACGTAGTAATTCAATTAAATTATCGCTAATTAATTTTTAATTAATTCTAAATACATATTACAACTATTTACAGATCATGTAGAAGAGGAATCTGAGTCTCGAGGGGAGTCTGACGAAGAAGAAGACAGTGAATATTTAAGCACAGATGAGGAATTTGAAGAACAAGTACAAGATTCGGACACAGAATTAATTTAGTTTATACTTTTATACTTTTCTACCTATATATTTATAATAATAAATCTGTCTTTTTCTATCATATTTGCAAAATCTATTGTATAGTACGTATTATTTTCCTTTAATTAAGAAAAAGTTACTTAAAAAACTATAATATATAATAATTACTCTAACGTTTCGAGACACAACAACATGGGATCGCCAGGTCACGTGATTTTTCTAGAGCGAACGGACTCGCTCAGGTACAACAGAGAACGCAAACAGCTATCGGTATACGCTCTTTCTCACACTGCTGCTTACCTATAGCGCTTTTCATTTATATGTACGCGTAATTTGTTTGATCACATGGCAGTTGGAAAATTTCACCAAAAAAAATTCTGTCTTTTTTAGAATATTTATTTTTGATATTAAAAAAATACCCTGTCAAAATAATAATTGTACTTCCCTGTCCGGAAGGAATGTGCATAGCGTTGCATGTATAGTTGTATATTTTATACTCGTTAATAGTATGTACAGATTCAGATGAAATCTTCTGAAGTTCAGATGCATCCCCTGAAAATAATCCTGGGGCGCCCATGCAAGTATCTTGCAGAGTTAAAATCGCCCTCAAATCGCCTGGCCTGTTTATTTTCTTTATATTCGAATATTTAAATTTACTTTAAAGTCACGTCAATGATATTTTTTGTAATAACAATTTTTACCCTTTTTTTTAACTTTGGGGGGGATGTTTGGGGAAAATAACCGCTACCCTCCAGCCAGACCGGCATTTTTGTATTAGGCTATCATGGAAGAGTCACCTGAAAAATTTTCAGGTTGCCTAAAATACCTACTCAAAAATGTCTCACAGCTCTTGGACCATCGTATATATCAATAGTCTAGACTAAATTTAAATCTCTGACAGATTGAGTGTAATTAAAAATAGTTTTTTTTCGGTTTTAATTTAGAAAAATGCTGTATCATCTAAACTACCCCATTCTTCCAAACGATTTATTTCGTTTACCAAACAAGCACTTGTCATTTTCTCTAAAGGTTTTTTGTTGCGCTTGCGATCGAAATAAGCCCAAAACTTTTATATTTGTATCGTTGTTAAATTGTCTTAGAAATGGCAGCATTGGAATGGTGCCAAATCAAAACAAAAAATTTGTGGAGTCTACCCTAATTTCTGAAGTTGAAAATTATTTGGAAGTTTCAATGTCACAATGGGTATAAAATATTTAAAGGTCCAGCCTAAAGGTTTGGATGATATTAAAGATATATGTTGATATTCTTTTGAAAACATTTTTTTTCAATAGTCTAGAATTTTTTTGTGATTCATGTATATAATTTAAAATAGAATATAAAATCTAATATATATTTTATGGATTAAATCTTTATATCGTTATTTATTTTTAAGATTCGATTACATACACGTCTTGTCAAATAAGGTACCTATAAATAAATTATTTCTGATTGATTTTATTAGTAATTTATGATAAAAATGTTAAAAGTACAATTTTAAGGCACGCATGTGAAAGCAAATTCTGCAATTCACATGAGTGCCTTAAAATTGTACTTTTTAACACTTATATGATACAATATTTTTTCTACAAACGTTATAAATTTATAAAATACAATATTTTTGTTAATTGCTGAAACTATGAACCTTATGATCCGTAAAAGGTAGAACTGGTTGTCTACACTCGAGGGGAATGTCTAAAAATTCTTAGCGAAAATATTATGTTGCATAAACTTGTTTTTTCTACAAACGTGTTAAAATGCAATAATAGAGTTTAAACTAAATTTAATAATAATAATAATAATAATGACTTTATTGCTTTTTTTCAAAAAAAAAATACAAACTAGACAAACAGTAATAATTATAATAAAGCAAAAGGCGACGTTCGCTCTTAGATGATGTTCCTAGAAACACCAGCTAAGAAGCGCTCTTCCACGTAACCGCATTTTAAAAAACCTTTTAATCCACCTTTTTTTAATTGCGCAAGTTGTACTATTAATATTAATGTTAATAAATGAAATATAAATATTTTGACGTTTCACAATTTGACAATTCACTTTTAGCTGCAGTGCCTTTAAATTTTTAAAGCACTCGTGCCTTAAAGTAGCATTTTTAACGCTCCTATGGAGTGCTAAAAATTGCATTTTTAACACGGTTGTAGAAAAACATCTTTTTGCGCACTTTCTTTTCACTTTTTTAAGTTTTTCATAAAAGTCTAGTCACTATATTTCTTCTGTTAAGCTATGGTAATCTGAAGACTTACTTCTTTCGTTATATTCTCTTTTACTTCATGCTGACGCTAGTTTTGAACCTGTGATCCGTTGACATCATATTTCAATTCTTCTAACTGTTCATAATATCACATTCTGCTCCTTCGCCAATTTCTCGCATTTCTATTTTAATTTGTTTTCACTAATCTCTAGTTGTTCCTTCAAATAAGCAACTTCATATTTCAAAGGATCTTTTTTCATTCTGTGGCCAATTTTGGAAAATTGACTTCTTAGAAACCTATATCTACTATTATTTCTAGTGATACTTTTTGACGTGTTTTTGTTTTTGACCTCCTCTGACTGAGGGTATTCCAAATGGAATAATCTTTTTTCTACGACCGTTTAATAACATGCTCGTTATTCTCTATTTTTTAATAGATAATAGAACCCATTACTTTACCCGTAAGTAATAGTTCATTGCTCACGGGCTGAAGTTACTCACGAGTCATTACTCATCACGGGCTGAAGTTAGATTCAAGTGGCGCATGCCACTTTTAATATTAATCGTATATAAACTGCAAATAAAATTACTTAAACTTGTTTATTTAATACAATAATTATTGTAATTTAGCTATATCAGTAATTAACTTCGAAAAATTTTTTAAGGAATTTTAACTGTAACAATGTCAGTATATTTTTTACGTTTATATCTTGTTTACTAAAAATTTTAACGTTTATCATTAAGAGGAAACATTAGCGATCAACAGGTAGCGAAAACGCGTTCCAAGATTGCGGCTGTAATTTTGAATATTTTTTCGAGGTATTTGGCCCACGTATTCGTAATATAATAAAGAATGGCGGTGCAGAGCCGAATTTGAAAAATATATTAATATGTGGAAATTACTCTGTAATTAAATACAATATTAAAAAAACGAGCCTGTACCGCCATTAAGAAGAACAAAAAAATACACTTTCTTCAAATAAACTTTTTTATCCGATGCCTATATTTTGTGTCATTTTGGAACTACTAGTGAAATAAAAAATTTTAGTAGTTTTTTCTGTCTAACATCATTTGTCTCACCTTAGCTTGTTGGTTTTTGTAATTAGACCAATTGGTATCTGTTTTTGCACTTAAATATTGTTCATACTTTTGTTTCTTTTGTTTTATCGCTGTGTCTATTTCTTCATCCCACCAGTATTGAGTATTTTTGTTTTTCTTTTCGTAATATTTAAGGGCTTCTTTTGCTGAAGAGTGAATACTTTCTTTAATGTACATAATTGTAGTGGTCTTCGATGTTATTGAAATTTATGTTTTCAAGTTTCTCGTTCAGTCTCTTTTGATACAATATTTGATGTTCATTTGTTTGATGAATTATTTGTTTGTTCTGAAGCTATTTCCTTGTGGCATTTTTGCAGAATAGTTGATTATTTTTTTAACTCCGTTTTTAAATGTTCTTCGAATTTGTCTACTTTACTAGTTATTGGAGTTGCCTCTAACTTAATTTTTGTAAATTTGGGATAAATTATTTATAATATATCTACTACTTTTCTACGCCTCTCCTTCTTTTCTTCCTTTTTGTGTCTACTCTTCTATTCCTCTTCCTGTCCATGCTTTTCTTCTTATTGCCTATACTTATTTTTTACCCCTTTTTCTTCTTTCCTACGTTTCTCGTTTTTCTTTTTCTCCTCTTGTCCATTCTTCTCATTTTCTTCTTCCATTTTTAAATAACACATGAAAGTTTTGTGTTGTCTCCCCATAATGTTGAAAATTATTAATTTTTTTTTAAACTTGGGTTGCAAATTTTTTTTGCGAAGGCTACTTAATAGATTGTATTTATATGTTTTATGTGGCTTTTAAGACTATTGAAAAATCATTGATTTTTAAATATTAAGGTTTTTGCCAATTTTGCGATAACAATAATTACTTTATCAATTTGCAATTCATTATTTTCCTAAATATTTCCTAAAATATGCATTTTCCTAAAATACATAGCTCTCGGTATACAGGGTGTCCCGAAAAGATTGGTTATACATGGTACCACAGATTCTGGCGTCAAAAATAGGTTGATTGAATGTCACTTACCTATATACAATAGTGCACACAAAAAAGTTACAACCCTTTGAAGTTACAAAATGAAAATCGATTTTTTCCGTATATCTAAAACACATAGAGATTTTTCATTGAAAATGGACATGTGGCATTCTTATGGCATTAGCATCTTAAATAAAAATTAAAGTAAAATTTGTGTATCCTATAAAAAATTTATGGGGGTTTTATTCCCTTAAACCCACCCAAACTTTTGTGTACGTTCCAATTTAATTATTATTGTGCCACTATTAGTTAAACACACTGTTTTTAAAACATTTTTGCCTCTCAGGACTTTTTCGATACGCCAGTTTTATCGATAATATATTTTGAATATTTATCGAATCCACCACATATTTGTATATGGTTAAGTACGATTATAGAGACCTATTAATAATCTGAAAATGTATTTATAATTTACATTTTTAGGTATATTTTGAAAAGAAGCCACATCTCGATAAAAGGTGACTTATCAAAAAAAGACTAAGAGGCAAAAAAGTTTTAAAAACACTGTGTTTAACTAATGGTAGCGCAATAATAGTTTAATTGGAACGTACACAAACATTGAGGGAGGAGGTTTAAAAGAACAAAACTCCCATAAAAATCGTATGTAAATATATTAAAAAAGAAGCCGCATCTCGATAAAAACTCGCTTATCGAAAAAATACTAAGAGGCAAAAAGTTTTAAAAACGTTGTGTTTAACTAATGGTACCACAATAATGAATTAATTGGAACGTACACAAAAGTTTGGGTGGGTTTAAGGGATCAAAACCCCCATAGAATTTTTATGGTGTGGAAAAATCTCACTATAATTTTCTTTTATGATGATCCTGCCATAAGAATGATAAATGTCCATTTTCGATAAAAAATCTTAATAGTTTTCGATATATTTCAAAAGTCGATTTTCATTTTGTAACTTCAAAGGGCTATAACTATTTTATGAGCACATTTGTACTAAGGTAAGTTAGGTCCAATCGAATTATCTTTGACTCCAGAATGTGTGGTATAATTTATAACCAATCTTTTTGGGACACCCTGTATAGCAACGAAACGGAGAAAATCAATTAAATTTTTCTAATTTCTTTCACGGATTGTTTAATAAAAAAATTAGCCCACGTTTTGAAATGTGCATACTGAAATTATCGTTTTTAATAATATTTCGAAGGGATCTAAGCAAAAAATAGATTGTATAAGATTTACCCAAATGAGGGTGTTTAGAAGAGATACTTCCTGGTCTATAGAAATAAAACTATCTTTTCTGCCAGCTACGCATCATTATCCCACACTGCACAAACTGGTTCACTCGTTACTCTATTTTTATTTTCGTTGCCTTAAACTTAACGTAATCACGAATTATCGCGAATTGACTGAGTGTGTTCTCTGAATTATCTAGATTTTAGAGCAGCGTCTGATTTCGCAGCATTCTGAATCGTGACCGAGTCGAGCGTGGGTTGGAATATTTTGCATGGAGCTCCCGCATCAGGGCCGGGATAACCTCCCACACTCCACGTATGCAACTTTGAATTTTATTTATGTAACGATTCAATACGACAATGTAAGACAAATCCAACGAGTCTAGTGTTTCTTTAATACAATTTGAGTAATGATTTTGTATAAAAATAAAGATCACAATAAATTATAAAAAAAATAATTATTAATTTTTATAAACGAAAATCTAGTTGATAAATATATTGAATCGAGTGATTGGTCGCCATTAAAAAATCGGACCAATTGCCACTGTACGATCTGATGGAACATTCCTCCACCAAATACCACAGTTGGTTCTAATTCTATTTAGTGTCGCCCAGATCCGTCTTGGTTGATTGAAACCCTCTGGCTTGCTTGTAATACATGGCATATTTTGGATGTTAGGTGGAGCATTCTTCTCCCAATCTTCTTGTCAACGGTCGGTTATTTCGAAATTCCTTTCAATTAGTATCCTTGCAGAATCGAGAGGGTTTTTTCTTGAACGAAGCCTACTTATGTCTCTGTCGTTAATACCAACGTGAGAGGGGAGCACAGGATCGGCGTTAATTTTTCTATACTCCCTGACAAAAGCATGTTCTCGACGGATTTGTGAGGGGGTTATGTGGCTTAGTGCTGGTAGCCAATACGTTGGCGTGGCCTTGATTGTTACCTGATATAATTAGGGCTTACAATACCGGAATTCCGGGATCCCGAATACCGGGATACCGGACGATTTTTGTCCGGTATTCGATACATACCGGTATTTCGGTATTAGCTTAATTTATAAAAAGTGAATTGATGCACAATAAACTTTTTTTTAAGATATTTTTTGCTATTACAAGAAATTATTTTTGAAGATTTCTTTCTTTCAACCTTTGAAGATTTTTGAAGATAAATAACCAATCATCATCATTCTCTTTGCCTTATCCCTATGCGGGGTCGGCTTCCCTAATTGCATTTCTCCACACAATTCTATCTTGGGCCATATCAATGTTAATCCCCTTTACCAACATGTCCTGCCTTATCGTCTCCCCCCAGGTCTTCTTTGGTCTTCCTCTCCTACTCCTTCCAGGAATCTGCACTTCAGCTATTCTTCGTATTGGGTGGTTAACGTCTCGACGTTGAACATGACCAAACCATCTTAACCTATGCTCTCTCATTTTGGCGTCAATTGGTGCCACACCTAGACTTCCCCTAATATACTCATTTCTAATTTTATCCTTCTTTGTCACTCCACTCATCCATCTAAGCATTCTCATTTCCGCCACATGCATTCGCTGTTCCTCTTTCTTTTTCACTGCCCAACATTCAGTTCCGTACATCATAGCTGGTCTTATGGCTGTTTTATAGAATTTTCCCTTCAGCTTCATTGGAATTTTTCTGTCACACAACACACCACTCGCTTCTTTCCACTTCATCCATCCAGCCCTAATTCTACTGCATGCATCTCCATCTATTTCTCCATTACTCTGTAATACCGATCCTAGGTACTTAAAACTATTGCTTTTTACAATCATTTCACCATCCAAAGATACCATTTTATTTGTAGTAGCTCCATCTTTAAATGAACATTCCAAATACTCTGTTTTTGTCCTACTAAGTTTTAAACCTTTTTCCTCCAGAGCTTGTCTCCACTGTTCCAGTTTTTGTTCTAAGTCTCTTTCACTATTTCCTACTAACACGACATCATCAGCATACATTAAGCACCATGGAATGTTACCCTGTATTTTCGCTGTTATTTGGTCCAAAACTAATGAGAATAAATACGGACTAAGCACAGAACCTTGATGCAATCCTACTTTCACATGAAATTTATCAGTCTCTCCCACACCTGTTCTAACACTAGTCGTTACTCCCTCATACATATCCCTCACAATCTTTACATATTCACCAGGGACTCCTTTCTTATTGAGTGCCCACCAAAGAATCTCTCGAGGAACTCTATCATATGCTTTCTCAAGATCAATGAATATCATATGAGCGTTTGTTTCTTTACTCCTGTATTTTTCCATCAACTGTCTTATAATGAAAATTGCATCTGTTGTTGATCTACCCTGCATAAAGCCAAATTGATTCTCGGATATTTCGGTCTCTTCACGTATCCGTCTATCAATTACTCTTTCCCATATTTTCATGGTGTGGCTAAGCAGTTTTATAGCCCTGTAGTTTGTACATTGTTGTATATCTCCCTTGTTTTTGTAAACAGGTACCAGTATACTGCTTCTCCATTCGTCTGGCATTTGTCCAACTTCCATAATTCTATTAAATAGACCTGCTAGCCACCTTGTTCCTGTCTCTCCCAATGCTCTCCATACTTCCCCAGGAATATCATCTGGTCCTACCGCTTTTCCTTTCTTTATTTTTTGAAGCGCTTGAGCCACTTCCTCGTTGGTTATTTTGGTGACCATTGCTGCTACTGTCTCCGTTGACTCTACAGGCTGTCTGTCAAATTCTTCATTTAATAAGCTGTCAAAGTACTTTCTCCATCTCTTTTTGACATCCCTTTCGTGAACTAGTATTTTATTATTTTCATCTCGGATACATCTAATCTGATTAAAATCTTTTGCTTTCTTCGCTCTCTGTTTGGCTATTTTATATATCTTCGTTTCGCCTTCCCTGGTATCAAGTTGATCGTATAGGTTTGAATACGCTTCTGCTTTAGCTTTTGCTACTGCTACTTTCGCTTCCTTTTTGGCGACCATATAGTTTTGAAGATCTATGTCCGATCTGGTTTCTTGCCACTTTTTATATAATTTTCTCTTCTCTTTTATTTTTCCTTGTACTTCATTTGACCACCACCAAGTCTCTTTATCTTCAAACTTCTTTCCTGACGTTTTCCCAAGTATTTCAATAGCCGTCTCTCTAATAATATTGGCCATTTTTCTCCAAATTGTGTTAGGGCTTCCTTTCATGTTCCAACATATTTTTTCTACTATTCTTTCCCTGAATAGACCTTCCTTCTCATCTTTTAGCATCCACCACTTGATTTTTTGTGGTCCTCTCCGATATTTTTGTTTAGTTTCGCTTTTTACTTCGATGTCCAGAACAAGCAGCTTATGTTGTTGGCTTACTGTCTCACTAACTATTACCTTGCAGTCCTTGCATTCACGTATGTCTTCTTTCCTTATCATGAAGTAGTCTATTTGGGATTGATGTTGTCCACTTTTGTAGGTAATAAGTTGAGTTTCTCTCTTTTTAAAGAATGTGTTAACAATCGCCATATCCAATGCTGTTGCTAATTCTAGCATGTCATCTCCAGCTTCATTTCTAGTTCCAAAGCCTAATCCCCCATGTATTGTTTCATATCCTGTCTTGGCTTGGCCCACATGTGCATTGAAATCACCTCCTATTATAACTTTCTCCTCCGCTGGAATATCACTCAGTATGTCTCCCAATTGATCATAGAAAGCTCTTCTTTCATTCTCACCCAGACTTGTTTGAGGAGTATACACACACACAACATTCAATACCTCTTTATCAATTACAAATTTCACTGACATCATTCTATCACTCGTTCTTACAACTTCTACTACGTTATCTTTCATTTCACTATCAGCAATTATACCAACTCCATTTCTACTGTTACTACTCCCTACATACCACAATTTATATCCATCACCTAGTTCTTTCGCCCTTTGTCCTTTCCACCTAGTTTCTTGAATACAAGCAATTTGAACTCTTCTTCGTTTGAGCGCATCCACTAACTCCAGACTCTTACCTGTAAGACTACCAAGATTCCAAGACCCTATCCTGATTTTTCTAACCTGCAATGGTGTTCCCCCTGAGATAGTCCTCACCCGGAGATCCGAATGGAGGCTCATTTTACTATAAGATAAATAACCAATATCATTGTAAAAAATATTTATTAAACACGTTTATTACACATACAAGTCAAATAGCGCTTTCTAAAAGTGTGAATGTCGTTCATTTAAGGCGAAGGTTTATATCAGCTTCTACAACCAAATTATTAAATCTCGTCTATACAAGTACATAAAATGAGTTATATAAAAATTCTTAAATATTTAAAATTAGACTACTTTATTTTATAAATAAGCCGTAAGATTTAATTAATCAGAATTGTTTTTACATTTTCAGATCTATTTTTCATTTTTTTTTGTGTATTGTGGTGTATAAATTAGGCTCACTTATTTTCTGAATTATTAATAATAATTGAAAATATATAGCAGTCTAAATACAGAGTAATCCATATAAAATATTTGTCACAGTAAGTTAATCTTTGTATTAATATATTTTTTTCTACAACCGTGTTAAAAATGCAATTTTTAGCACTCCATACGAGAGTTAAAAATGCTACTTTAAGGCACTAGTGCTTTAAAATATTTTTAAGGCACTGCAGTTCGTATTGACCGTATAGGCAATTTTGATGTAATGTCAAAAAAATATAAAAATGAAATGTCAGTTAAGTTCAAGTAAAAGTTTTTGTAGATATTGTCCTGTAATTACGTTTGTAGAAAAAATATTGTATGATATGCGTGTTAAAAAGTACATTTTTAAGGCACTCATGTGAATTGCAGAACTCGCTATCGTTCATTCCGCAAACTTTCACATACGTGCCTTAAACGTGTACTTTTAACACTTATATCATAAATAACTATTAAAGTTAAATTAATCTACAAATAGCAAATTTCATAAGTAAAAGTACTATCCTATTATATGCAAAATTTATCGTAGAATAAAATATATAGTTTTTCTATTTGCACATTTTTTGTATCTATCTACTCCTACTCTCTATGTAATGTTATAAACAACATCTACTCATTTCAAAACTGTAATAGGTTTGAAATATTATTTAATAACAAGTCAATATAACAACGGAGGATAGTGTAAATATAACGTGTATATTTTTTATTCATAATACCGGTTTTAATACTGGGATCCCGGTATTTCAAATTTTAAATACCAAATACCGGTATTGAGATTTTGGTTCGGTATTGTAAGCCCTAGATATAATACGCAAAGCCTGATTTAGTTGGGCATCAACACGTTTGGTGTGTGGGCTGTTGAGCCATACTGGTGCACAATACTCTGCAATGGGATACACGAGTCTCAGTACTGTCGACCTAAGTGTAGTCGCTGAGGAACTACATGTGGTACCGCATATCTATTACATCAATTGTATTAAAGAATACAGGTACAAATATTAACTATTGAAAAGACCGAAATCTCCCAAAAAATGTGAAACAAGAAATAAACAAATTAACAATAACAAATGAACTCTTAAAATATGAAAGTGGGAGGAAAGCGATCAGGCTGATGTTCTTCAAGAAAAGATATGAGAAAGACTCTAATAATTATCGAGCAATAAATCTTTTAACTACAAGTATTTTATTGATTTATTACTGCTAATTTACAATCTAGTCAGTAGTACAAGAGTATTTAGTAAATATGATTATATGTGAATGGTAGTGGGTACCGTCCATTAACGGTTCTTTAAGTCTTCACCTAATCCCCAAGGTCTTCAGGCCAGGTTCTATTTAGACGTTAATAGGTAATGGTGGTTGGTAGAATTCTCTTATAATTTGGCAATCATTTGTGGAATATCTTTCTTTGGCTCTGTTTGCCTGATCAATTATTTCTCTTGTAAATCTAATAACAAGATCCAAGATCCTTGTGTATTGTATAGTTGTTGGAAACGTACCATGGAGCAATGGCTATTGTTCAGAGGGTTTTCGACTGAAAAGTTTGTAGAATCTTTGTATTGGAAGGTTTACTGGAACCCCAGAGTTTAATTCCGTAAGACCAAATAGGTTTGAGGATAATCTTGTAAATCAGTATTTTATTCTCGAGTGAGAGTTTTGACTTATTTCCAAGTAGCCAGTACATTTGTCTAACTTTTATATTTAGTTGTATCCTTTTGGCTTTAATATGGGTTTCCCAAGAAAGCTTGTGATCTAGATGCCGTCCTAAATATTTCACTTCAGAATTTTGTGGGCATACTTGGGGGCATATTTGTCTTCTTGTTGTGAAAGTAACTGCTATCGATTTTTCGGCGTTAACTTTAATTTTCCGTAGTGCAAGCCAGGTTTGTAGGACTTGTAATAGTCTAAGAGCTAGTGAACCCTCCGACTAACGGTCGTCCTGTAAGGCTAGAAATTTGTCTAGTGATAATTCATAGCACACCAAGGCTAAAAACCATGACCTGGCAGGCCTCAGTGGTGCACGTGTATCTACCAGGTGGATCGAAAAGTGCAAATTTAGGGGGTAAAATAAACTTTCTCCTGTAAGGTTTAAATTTAAGTATGTGTTTGAGTAAGTCATGTAGAAGAAATGTGTACAATGACAGGCGATTCTGAAGAACATAAAACCTTGACAGGCGAGGAGAAAGATTAGGGGTTTATCCTAAAATTATTTTTTTTGCATCGAACAAATTTTTTTAAGGTTTTTTGAATCATTCCAAACAGAAAAGGTCTTTAGTGATTTTTCTCTTAAGTTAATAGTTTTTGTAATATAAGCGATTGAAATATTTGAAAATTGCGAAATCAGTCATTTTTAACCCTAAATCGGACATATTATCTAAAAATTTCAAAGTTGCCAAGGTAGGTAGATATTCTTTAAACATTAATTTATGAAATCCCAAAGAGTTTTTTGCAATACAATATCGGAAACCCTTTTGTTTTTTAATTGCTAATCAAGCGGGCGCGACACTGTAGTATAAGTGAGGACGTTCGAGTTGGCATAAATTCATTATCTCGAGAATGGGCAAATTTCAAGAGAAATCCTCAGACAGGTCGATTTTTATTTTTAAATTAGGACTTTTTGGCATATACATAATACTAGTGACGTCATCCAAAAAAATTTTTTTCGTACACCCTGTATAAATAATTATGTTAGTGTTTATATTACTGGATAGAGAATTAAATAACCTTTCAAATGAGCTATCACACAATCCCTACTCTCATTTAAAAAAATCATCGATTACGTCATCACGCTCAGATGGATGACGTCACTAGTATTATATATATGCCAAAAAGTCCTAATTTAAAAATAAAAATCAACCTGTCTGTGGATTTTTCTTGAAATTTGCCCAATATCGAGATAATGAATTTAAGCCAACTCAAACGTCCTCACTTATACTACAGTGTCGCACCCGCTTGATTAGCAATTAAAAAACAAAGGAGTTTCCGATATTGTACTGCACAAAACTCTTTGGTTCAAGAAATCAATGTTTAAAGAATATCTACCTACCTTGGTAACTTTTAATTTTTTAGATAAATGTCCGATTTAGGGTTAAAAATGGCCGATTTCGCAATTTTCAAAATTTTCAATCGCTTATATAACAAAAACTATTAACTTAAGAGAAAAATTACTAAAGACCTAAGACCTTTTCTGTTTGGAATGATTCAAAAAACCTAAAAAAAATTTGTTCGATGCCAAAAAAATAATTTTAGGAAAAACCCCTAATCTTTCCCCTCGCCTGGTAAGGTCTTATGCTCTTCAGAATCGCCTGCCATTGTACACATTTCTTCTAAATGACTTACTCAAACACATACTTAAATTTAAACCTTACAGGAGAAAGTTTATTTTACCCTAAACTATGCACTTTTCGATTCACCTGGTAGATACATGTGCAAGGCTGATGCCTGCCAGGTCATAGTTTTAAGCCTTGGTGTGCTATGAATTATCACTAGACAAATTTCTAGCCTTACAGGACGACCGTTAGTCGGAGGGTTCACTAGTTCTTAGACTATAAGTAATCTTGTAGTTTGTTGGCAGCACTTTTAGGATTTGCGTTTGAAGTTAGTATTGCTGTGTCATCTGCAAAAGGAGCAATTAGGATATCATTATTGGTAGGTATGTCTGGTTTATAGAGGAGGTATAGGAATGGGCCAAGGACAGTACCTTTGGGGAACTCCAGAATGAATAGAATGAAGGTTTGATATTGAAGCATCAACTTTGACTTGAAAGTATCGTTTGTTGATGTAGGATTTGAGAATTAAATATATTTGGTCATGCAAATACAACAAAAGATGAAAATAAAATACAACATAAACTACACGAAATGGTAAAAGCCTGGCTAGGCTTGGCGAGGAAAGAATACATGGGCGAGAAATCTATATACTAATAACAAAATAACAAGAAAATAATCTTATTCAACCAATTAATAAAAAAGGAAACAACTAACTGGGATAGCCATAGAGCGATATGTCTAGCACAAGTGGCATTTAAAGTATATAATAAAATAATACAAAATAAATTAAGAGCAGAAATTGAAAAAAAAACATAGGAGAAAAACAAGCGGCCTTCAGAAAATAAACACAGAGAACCGATATTATTTTTGTACTCAAAAACATAATAGAAACAAAAATGGATTCAGGAAGGGAACTAGTACTAACATTCGTTTACCAGTTGAACATTTTAATCCAGTAGACTAACTGTGGGTAAACTCCTGACGAGCACTACTAACCTGCTTATCTTGACAAATTTTCCCTACACAGAATGCTGTGAGCAACCTTTTAGCTAAACCAGCCAAGGATAACTGCTAAATAAAACAGGTAACAGTTATCCTTCGCTCGTTTGGCTAAAAGGTTTCTCACAATATTCTTTCTACTTCATTTTCCTTCTTAGCTTCTGCGCTAACAGTTAATAATCAACCATCTTCTAAAGCCACCGCTCTATTAGCAGATTTGCTTCTCCACCTGCATTACCCGTGAATGCTCCCACGCTCTCGAAAGGGAGACTCCGTATCCTGAAGAGGTCTAGGCCTAAACGGGGAATAAACAACGTGTCTTCATTGTACACATTGTCCTATATTAATCCATGTTTCATCCAGATGGAATCTACTGGTGCCTTTTATCCGGTCCGCAACCAATTATTTCCAGTGTCGGCCGGTCAGGGTCGACAGGATATAAGATTTTTTTTAATATTTAATTTAATCAGAGTTGATGTCATTAGTATCTGTGAAAAAAAAATCTGTCAGATAATACAGACTGAATTCTATTCATGCATTTTAAAAGGATTCGGAAAAATCGAGCGTTAAGTGATCCCTGCGCATAAGAGACTTCTTAAAAATGAATGATCCGAGCCTTTCATCTGACTGTTTTTGGAAAGCCGACCCCAGCTCATCTCGAGCTTGACGATTTACACGTAAAACACAACGAAATACGAGTCCAAGAGCAACCAAACGTATATTTCTCTCCGTATTCATTAAGCGGCAGGTACGGCACATTTAAATCTGCCGATGTTTCATTTGGAAGCATCGGCAGAAATTGTAAAAAATAATCACGCCGTTTTACGTCATTTAATTGATATTGTAATTTATTTAAGTTGTTAGGAATTATCATTTACGGGACATGATGAATCGGAGAATTCGTTAAATCAAAGTAATTATAGAGAACTAATAAAATTGTTTAAGAAATACGATTTGAAATTTTCCAATTTTTTTTCTGATTCGAAGATATTTAGCGGCGTGTCTAAAACAGTACAGAATAAACTAATATAATCAATTAGTTACATTCTGAATAACGTTATTGGATCTGAGATTCTGAAAACCATTTGCTTTTCGCTAGAAGTAGATGAAACTTCTGATTATCATGTCATTCACAACTATCAATTGTTGTTCGATAGGCGTTACGTGGTAATGTTTATGAGAGGTTTTTAGGTTTTACAGACGTCCGTAAAAGCAATAAGGCAGAATATATTTTTGGTGTTTTAAAGGACAGATCAGAGATCAGATAAATATTTTTGGATATCAAAAATAAATTGGTAAGGCAAATTTACGACGGCGCTGCCGTTATGTCCGGTGAATTGAATGGTCTCCAGGCAAAAGTTAAAACTATTGCACCACAAGCTTTATTTACTCAGTGTCATGCGCATAGAATGAATATATTTTTGCAGGATACGTGTAAAAAAATTAAGGAATATCGTCTTTTCTTGCCATTTTAGCTCACCTAAACGGACTACTCTTTTAGAACAATTTGTTTTGAAAAAAATCACGCGATGAAATTTTAAATCTCGGTTAGTTTCACTGTATTTAGCAGATTTTCGTGAACAGCTTTTTCGTTTTTTATTTTATTATCGAAGGCGACGGTTTTGAAAGCGGTGATATCTCGATCCGTGAAACAATAGGTTTGAGAACTTTATTAAACGATTACTCTTTTAATATTCTTTTAAACATTTATAAGAAAGTGTTTACCCAAACCCATTTGATATTCATTGTTGTTCAAAACCATTTAATTGTCATTATTTATTCCAAAAATAAAATAAGAAAGCTGGTTCAAAATCTCAGAGATTTTCATAATGATAGAAGTTTCCAATATACAGGGTGTAACAAAAATACAGGTCATAAATTAAACCACATATTCTGGGACCAAAAATAGTTCGATTGAACCTAACTTACCTTAGTACAAATATGCCTACAAAAAAAGTTATAGCCCTTTGAAGTTACAAAATGAAAATTGATTTTTTCCAATTTATCGAAAACTATTATACATTTTTTATCGAAAATTACCAAGTGGCATTCTTATGGCAGGAACATCTTAAAAAGAAATTATAGTAAAATTTGTGCACCCCATAAAAAATTTATGGGGGTTTTGTTCCCTTTAACCCCCCAAACTTTTGTGTACGCTCCAATTAAATTATTGTTGTGGTACCATTAGTTAAACACAATGTTTGTAAAACTCTTTTGCCTCTTAATATTTTTGATAAACCAGTTTTAATCGAGTTGCGGCTTCTTTTTTAATATATTTATATAAAAATTTTATGGGGGTTTTGTGCCTTTAAGTTCCCCAAATGTTTGTGTACGTTCCAATTAAACTATTATTGCGGTACCATTAATTAAACACAATGTTTTTAAAACTTTTTGCCTCTTAGTCTTTTTTCGATAAGACACCTCTTATGGCTTCTTTTCTAATATAGTTCAAAATATATCTCAAACTGTAATTTATAAATAAATTTTCATATTACATACTACCAGGTCTCTTGTCAGTATACAAATATGTGGTGGATTTGAAAAATATTCAAAATATCTCGATAAAAACTAGCTTTTCGAAAAAGTACTAAGAGGAAAAAAAGTTTTAAAAATATTGTGTTTAGCTAATGGTGCCACAATAATAATTTAATTGGAACGTACGCAAAAGTTTGGGGGGTTCAAGGGAACAAAACCCCCATAAAATTTTTACGGGGTTCACAAATTTCACTATAATTTCTTTTTAAGATGTTCCTGCCATAAAAAAAGTTTTCGATATATCGGAAAAAATCGATTTTCATTTTGTAACTTCAAAGGGCTCTAATTTTTTTTGTATGCATATTTGTACTAAGGTAAGTTAGGTTCAATCGAACTATTTTTGGTCCCAGAATATGGGATTTAATTTATGACCTGTATTTTTGTTACACCCTGTATACGCAGTGACGTTTTGGATTCGCTTGATATTTTCGAACCACCCCAAAAAAGACAAATGCATGATACATATCTCGAAAAACGAGTATATTTTGAAATTTTGGATACCTGCTATTATGCAAATAGATACTCGTTTTTCGAATTTTGAAGATTTGCAAATTTTTGACCTCTTTGATAATTAAAAATTTAAACGTTACCTTCGGCAAAAAATTTCCAATATATTTATTTACAAGTTACTTAAAAATTATGCTGATCCAAATATTTTCGGAAAGTGGGATAAGTTACAAATATGTATAATTTTATATAGTAAGTACTGCAATTCACTACAACAAACTGTTCATAAATTCTCTTATTATCACTAACTTCTGCCTCAAATGAACGGGATTTCTCTGGTCTCAAAATAATCAAAACTTATTGTCGAAACACTATGACACAAGAGAGAATGTCAAGTGAACCAAACAAAAAAAAACAAAAAAATCTCCTATGATGATTTAAACCTTTTAATTAGATGGTATACCTATATGAGGAGAAAAAAAGTATTGCTGACCCTGTCTATAAGGCCACGAGCCGCCACTGATTATTTCTTCTTTGTCTATAAGCGTATCTTTTCTTTCCTGCTTCTCTCAAACGAAGTCTAATTCTTGCCAAATTGTACACAATTTGTACTTTGTTATATTTGCAAAGACTGTCAGCATTAATGTCTGCTAACAGTAGGGTCATACAGTACTGTGTCACAAAAACTTTTCTATCATTACCATTTCCTTATCCTTCATCTCTACTATTGACTACCCCAGCTAGTTCGACTCTGATAAATAAAGGCTTCATTGGCAAAATGTCAAGGACAAAAGAGTTATTATTCTGGATTCGGAGTGTAGAGGGCGTTGGAATAAAAGTTATTGCGGTTTATATTTATATGCAAAGATCAAGATGAACGACCTTTTGTCGCGAGAAACTTTCGGGGTCCCGCATAAATTAGCAAATCCATACAAACATTTTTTGTTTTATTTAGCTCTTGGGGTTTTTCGGATGTATATTTTTGGCGTCGAATATTTAAAATATCTTTAATTCACCGATTACTATGCATGAAATGAAGTTATTACAAATGAAGTCAAAAAGAGGAAAAAAGAGTTGAAAATATGCCAAACTGTAACTTTATAACTATTAACTGTAGACTGGTGTAGATATAATGCACAATGTGGTATCCGCACTTACTGCTCAATAGTTTAGGGTTTTTAAATTAACGGATTATAGGCCATGGGTCCACACTTAAAAAAAAACATGATTACCTCCATCATGAGATTTCGTTTATTCAGTTATTCATGTCGAGTCGTACAACTTTTCTAATACAGAAAATTTTCAGCAGAGGGGCAGAGAGAAAATGCAAATTTTCAAAATTTTGCAATTCCTGCAAAAATTAGCTGTAAAGCTATAAATTTTATGACTCTTTATGATGCGTTTTTTGCAGGATTGTTTGGAAAAATATTAACAATTTGCTGGTATATATAATAACATCCTATGGCATTTTTGGATTGTTCCGGCGCCATTTACATCTTTAAACCTGTTTCAAGTAACTAGTGTCGATGTACACTAGCCCAGAGGGACCGACGCGACGGCTTAACGTGCTCTCTGAGGCACGTTGAAACGGCCCGTATCATTTTTAGAAATGAAAAATTGATTGTCGTTGGCAGGCTCGAATCCGCGAGCTCTGGCGTATGAGGCCAGTGATCATGCCGTTGAGCTACGGCTGTTCACACAATTTACTGGTAATATTGTTCAACAAATTTTTAAGGGTACTACAGTTATCGAAAGGTGCAAAGTTGACGATTACATGCATTTTCTCTGCGCCCCCCTCCGAAAATTTTCCGTATTAGAAAAGTTATCAGACTCGACATGAATAACTGAATAAACGAAGTCTCATGAGGGATGTAATTATTTTTTTACTGTGGGCTCAAGGTCTGTTAATTAGGATTTTTGAACTTAATTGTACGAATAACATAAAATATAATAAAAAAACAGTAAAATCCTTTATAAAAGGTATATATTCAAAATCCCTAAAAAGGGCTACATCACAACTACATAACTAGTTTTCGACTGGTTTACCAGTCATCATCAGTGCTTAAGTGAAGTTTACATGCTAACCACCAAGATATAATTTAACAAAAATATGTGGGTCAAAGCCCAGTAAAAGTAATCCGTCAAGGAAACATCAGTTTAAAATGCTAACTTAAGCGTGAATGTTTGAAATATTTTTACTAAGATGCTCCAGGTAACATCTGAGCTGTGATATGACTTGTTATGTTCACATGGTGGAAGTGTGGCAGCAAGTCACTTGTCAAGTCAATAACAAGTCATATCACAGCTAAGATGTTACCTGGAGCATATTAGTAAAAAGATTTCAAACATTCACGCTTAAGTTAGCATTTTAAACCGATGTTTCCTTGACGGATTACTTTCACAGGGCTTTGACCCTCATATTATTTTTGTTAAATTATATCTTGGTGGTTAGCATGTAAACTTCACGTAAGCACTGATGATGACTGGTAAACCAGTCGAAAACTAGTTATGTGATTGTGATGTAGCCCTTTTTAGAGATTTTAAATATACATCTTTTATAAAGGATTTTACTGTTTTTTGTATTACATGGTATACAGCCAACTACAGGAAAACTTTTTCCTTGTGGATTTTTATAAAATACAGGGTGTTTCATTAATAATTGTCCATATAGTAACTGAAGAAACCTTAGCACAAAATACGAAGATTTAACCTAAAACACTTAAATAAAATGTGGTTCCTTACTGAGTTACAGGGTGTTTTATCTAAAAATTTAAAAATTATTTTTGCTCAACATTTTAAAACTATTCGACGTATCCATTTCATACTTGGCAGAAAGTGCGACTACTATACACCCTACTAAATTATGATAAACAAACGTTTCTAGCTGCTACCAGAGGCGCACGACAGGGGCTAGTGAACGGTTGACCCTTCTCAAATTCTACGCCACTGGAGGAATTACAATTTTAGTGCCATTTTTAGATTCTCCAATACTTTCTTCGTAAATAATATACTCCTCCTTGGTAACGATAAAGTCATTATTTTTCGAGATATTTGAAGTTAAATATGAAACGGCACAGTTATTTGATTTTTATGATATTATTATGATTCATATGATTAAAATTTAAAAATTATTTGTACCCAGTACTTTAAAACTATTTGTCGTATCCTTATCATACTTGGCAGAAAGTGTAGGTACTGTACACCCTACTAAATTAAGATAAATAAACGTTTCTAGCTACTACCAGAGACGTACGACAGGGGATAGTGGCTGGTTGACCTTTCCCAAATTCTACGCCACTGACGAAATTGCTATTTTAGTGTAATTTTTTGATTTTTCAATACTTTTTATGTAGATAATATACACATCATTCGTAACGATAAAATCATTAGTTTTCGAGATATTTGAAATTAAAAATGAAGCGACACAACACATTAATCAAAATGGTTATTTTCATGGTGTCTTTTCATTTTTAACTTCAAAGATCTCGAAAACTAATGACTTTATCGTTACGAATGAAGACTATATTATTCTCATAGAAAGTATTGGAGAATCCAAAAATTGAACTAAAATAGCAATTCCGCCAGTGGCGTAGAATTTGGAAAGGGTCAACCATTCACTTTCCCCCGTCGTACTCCTCTGGTAATAGACAGAAACGTTTGTTTAATATAATTTAGTAGTTTGTACAGTACCTATATTTCTTGCCAAGTATGAAAAGGATACGTCGAATAGTTTTGAAATGCTGAGGAAAAATAGTTTTTAAATTTTTAGATAAAACACCCTGTAACTCAATAAAGAATCCCATTTTATTTAAGTGTTTCAGGTTAAATCTTCGTATTTTGTACTAAGGTTTCTCCAGTTACTATATGGACAATTATTAATGAAACACCCTGTATAATAACAAATAGAATACTGTGCTTAATGTCGTAATTTCATCCCTTAATAATTAAATAATTAGTAACCCTCACCATTAGATCTTCCTAACTAATTAATAGTTATATTTCTAGTTTTAGAGTTTTCTGTTTAAAACAGATTTAAATGGCGAAAATGTCCTTTTGATGCCAACGAAAGCTGAGTGCGTATTTAAACGATGCCACAAATTCTTCGATCAAGTCCAAACTATAATTTCAATCATGAACTGTCCTACTTCAAGACAAAGTGTTTGTTATGTCTTTTACCATATCAAATCCTTCATTCTTTGTTCTACTAAGAATAAAAGTTATTGCGGTTTATTATTTATTACCGCGAAAAACTTTCGGGGCCCTGTATAAATTATCAAATCCATACAAATATATTTTGTTTTATTAAGCTCTTAGTGGAGCCACTGAAGGTTTTCACCTCCGATTTCGTTAAACCTCCATCGATTCTCATGAAAATTGGTGAGTAGTTAGAGGATATCTCAAGCAACAAAGGTGACATGATGCAAACTTGCGCTTTTACCTTGGGGATGGAAGTCATCCCTTCTCGGGGGTGAAAATTATTTGATCAAAAATAATACCATAAATCGTTACAAGGACAAACTCTAAGCGAAATTTGTTATATAAAGTGATTAATACAAATCAATGCATTTTGAGTTATTGAGGATCAAAAATTTTATTTTTTCGTAAAAAAAATGCATGCTTTAAAGCTGTTTTTCACGTATAACTCAAAAAATATATCTAAGCTTTTACAAAAAAAGTTATTATTACCAAAATTGAAGATAATAAAAAACTGAATACACTCTTCACATAAAGAACTAAACTAATGTTAAGTCAAAGTGAGTTATGGGTAATTGAATGTAAATTTTTTTCGACGAATACTCAAATCTAAGTATTCAAGCTTAAGTAACAGGAAACGATGGATTTTATAAAACCTGTTAACCACTTGTCAAAGCACTTCGGATTATCCTATCAATTGAGCTTTAGAAGAAGTTAATAGCATTAAAATTAAACAAGTTATGATGAAAATAAGGGAACCCTTTCGATTTTTTTAGGAAAAAGTTAAAAATAAAACTTACATTACGCCATTTCCGCAAAAATTAAAAAAATTTCTAGTAATCCTTACAATAATTTCTTTATATTAGTATAAGGAATGATTTCAACAATTTTGACTGGTTTAGAATCAAAATTTTGAAAAAAGGTGTAATTTAAAAAAATCAGAATTTTTAAAATGATCGTTATTTTCATTTTCTTCTGATAATAACTCCAAAAATACTCAATACATATACGTAAAAAATGATATAATATATAACAAAATTTTAGTTTTTTAATATAAAATATTTTACCTTTTTTATTATGTCTGTAGGGTAAAAAATAACCGAGAGAGAAACGTTTAAAGCTTAAATTTTTGCTGGAAAACCATGTAACCAGGGCCATTTAACCTTTTATTTTAAAAAAGTGAGGGGTTTAAAAGATTAAATTCAACGTTGTTTAATTATTGTCCTTGGAGTTAACTTTCAAATGGTTTTTAGGTGAACCCGATATCTTAAAAATTAACGGAGTTATTTAAAAAAAAAACAATACCATTATTGAAAAATTTTTGGAGCATAAATTTTAATGCTATCAACTTGTTCGAGGACTTATTTGATAGACATTTCTAAGTACTTTGACAAATATTTAATAAGTTTATGGTATAGAATGCATCATTTTCCCGTTATTTAAGCTTGAATACTTAGATTTGGGTACTAGCCGAAAAAAATATACATTCAATTACCTATAACTCACTTTCAGTTAACATTAAAAGGTTTTTTTAGTAAGGGGTTTATTTCATTTTTTATTATCTTCAATTTTAGAAATAATAACTTTTTTGCAAAAACTTATAGTTTTTGAGTTATTTATGAAAAATCCGTAAAAAACGTGAGTTTTTCTCACGAGGAATTAAAATATTTGATCTTTAATAACTCAAAAAGTTTTGATTTATTTTAATAACTTTATATAACAAATTTTGCTTAGAATTTGTCCCTCTATCAAATTATGGGTTTATTTTTAATAAAATAATTTTCACCCTCGAGAAGGGGTGGCACCCACCCCCAGCGTAAAGGCGCAAGTTAGCACCATGTCACTTTTATTCCTTGAGATATCCTTTAACCACTCACCAATTTTCATGCAAATCGATGTAGGTTCAACGAAATCGGAGGTAATAGCTCATATCCACCTTCAGTGACTGCACTATCTTGGGGTTTTTGGAATATATTATATTTTTGGCTTAAAATATTTAAAGTATATTTATTTCACCGATTACTATGCATGAAATAACTTTTGAAATGAAATAAAAAGAGTAGGGCAGAGTTGAAAATGTTCCAAACTCTAACCTTATGGTGAAATGGTCCACTCTTCTTCCTTAAGTGCCATTTCCGCGACGCAGGTCGGCAATCATCATAGCTATTTGGACTTTAGAGACGGCGGCTCTGAAAAGTTCATTTGGTGTACAATGTACATCTGTATCATTCTCTCAGGTTGCGCAGCCACGATATTCTGCCTCTTCCTATGCTTCTCTTTCCTTGAATCTTTCCCTGCATAATCAATTAGAGCAAGTTGTATCTGTCTTCACGTGTAATATGTCCGAGATATTCTAATTTTGTTGTTTTGATGGTATTTAAGGTTTGCATTTCTTTATTCATCTTTCTCAAAAGTTGGAGTTGATCATTGTTCCAAGATATGCATATTGGTCGACTCGTTCGACATTGGATTCGTTTATAAAGAGATTCTCGATATTTCTTTGTATTTTCGATATTCTCATAAATTTTGTCTTTTTGACGTTCACTGCTGGACCGTATTCTTGTCCAAACTCCGCTATTCTGGTCATCAGCTTCTGAATATCCCCAATATAATCGGCCAAGATGACAGTGTCATCCGCATATCTAATGTTGTTAATGGGAACTCAATTTACCTTCATTCCAGCTGTTTTACCCTCAAGGGCTTTTTTCAAGATCTCTTCTGAGTAGGCATTCAAATGAATTGACGACAACACGCATCCCTGTCTCACCCCACGTCTGAGTTCAATTTTCTCTGACAGGTGAACGTTGACACGTACTTTTTCTCGTTGCTTATAGTATAAATTCGATATATTCCTGAAGTCATATCTAGTTCTATCTTGTTTGATTTTAGGACATGCATTACCTGTTTATGTCGTACTTTGTCGAATGCTTTATTATAGTCGATAAAACACGCATATATACAGGGTGAGGCAGATACAGGGCCTATTAGAAATATCTCGAGAACTAAAGGTAACAGACTCATGAAAATTGGCACGAAGTGGTTTTGAAGAGTGATCTATTTAATGAAAATATTCTTATCTATTTGCTACTTCCGGTTATACCGGAAGTTGCCTATAACTTCGTTTTTTTAAATGGGACACCCTATATATTTTTACATTTTTGGATTCTACTCGAAGTCTTATTTCTTAAAATATGAGGTTTTGTATTGTTATACAGGGTAGTTTAAAAGATAATTACGTTCTTTTATTAATTTCGTAGCAACTTTCACACCCTGTAGAATTAAAGTAATTTGACATCAAAAACTTTATTTATGTTCAGATGATTTTTAATATAGTCTACTATTGTCAGAAATTATTAGTATAGCTAATTGTTGAATTTTAATATACAGGGTTGGTCGAAACTCGGAATGAGTATTTTCTGAGTTTTCTTAAATGGAACACCCTGTATTTTAGTACTGTATTGAAATGATATTTTATGGTACTTTTTTATTTCTTAAGCATTTCCTATACCTAACTGCTTTAATTTGTGCTTAATTGTTAATCGCACCAAGAATCTTAACTACGTAAGTATTTTGATAGCTCAACCATTATTGGGAATTTCAACGATCAGTCTAGATAAATATGTATTTATTTCCGAAAAATTATGTGTGACTGAATATTTTCAAGGTCAACCTAATAAAATTTCACATATTTTTTGTTGCAATTAATGTTTGGCTTGAATCACCAATAACTCACAAATTAAAGCAGTTAGGTATAGGGAATGCTTATAAAATGAAAAAGTACCGTAAAATATCATTTCATTAGAGTACTAAAATACAGGGTGTTCCATTTAAGAAAACTCAGAAAATATTCATTCCGTGTTTTGACCAACCCTGTATACTAAAATTCAATACATAGCTATACTAATAATGTTTAACAATAGTAGACTATATTAAAAATCATATGAACGTAAATAGAGTTTTTGATGTCAAAGTACTATAATTCTACAGGGTGTGAAATCTGCTACGAAATTAATAAAAATACGTAATTATCTTTTAAACTGCCCTATATAATAATATAAAACCTCACATACTAAGAAAGGAGACATCGAGGAAAATCCAAAAATGTAAAAATATACAGGGTGTCCCGTTTAAAAAAACGAAGTTATGAGCAACTTCCGTTATAACCGGAAGTAGAAAATAGATGAAAATATTTTCATTAAATATATCGCTCTTCAAAACCCCTTCATTCCAATTTTCATGATTCTGTTGCCTTTAGTTCTCGAGATATTTCTAATAAGCCCTTTATCTGCCTCACCCTATATATCTATTGGCATCCAGGCACCTTTGTAATAGTATATTAATTGAAAAAAAAGCTTCACGAGTTCCTAGGCCTTTGCGAAACTCAAAGTGCCTAATTAATGTCTATGTCCAGTTTATAATATATTCGGTTATGGATGACTTTCAGTAGCAACTTTAGCACATGGGACATCAAGCTAATGGTGCGGTATAGTCGGTTCGCTAAAATCAGACGCAACTGGCTAGATATTTTAGTCGATAATATTTTTGTTTACTAACTATTTAGTGATTGTTAACTATTTAGTAATTATTTTTTGCCAATTTTACTAAAATTGGCAAAATTACCGACTAAAATATCTAGAAAGTTGCGTCTGAGTTTAGCGAACAGACTATAGTCGGTGCATTCTCTTGCGGTTTTCTTTTTAGGGAGATAAATAAAGATCGACGTTAACCATTCTCTGGGTAATATGCCTGAACTATAAATATTGTTCAAGAGTATCACTAAAACATCAATATGCTGCTCATCTATAAGTTTTATTAGTTCGGTAGGAAGCATGTCAGGTCCAGGGCTTTTTCCGTTTTTCGTTGTTTTTAATGCGTGTATTATTTCTTCCACTAATGATCCATTAGTCCAACTTTTTCATATTATGCTTGCAAATCGATATTAAGTTATTTTGAATGCCTGTAAATGTAACAAATAAATATATAATAACCATACCACAAACAGGATGTTATCCTGGCCAAAACGTATTAATAGGAAAAGTCTGACCAACTTTTTTTAAAATAAATATCAAGGAAATGTCGGGCTCCCTTTATATTAAATCCAGAAGTTCCGGGACTCCATAAAACAACCCGTTTTCCACCAAGTCCAAGTTCTATACACTGCACATCGTTCAAAACAAACCGCATCAGCCAAGAACTTCTACGAGAGATCGAATAACAATTATTTCGTTTGAATTTCCGTCCCGTCCCCCAAAATGCCCCATTTCTGATCCATCTTTAGCAAGTAGTCCTTTCCGTTTCACTCAAGTAGTCCACAACTTTCTCCTCGAATAAACAAGTTTTGTTTGGACCCTCTTTACTGGGCTCTTATTTCTGATAATCAGCATTTCTTAGAGGGGATAATACGCAAGGTCCCACCCCAAGTCAGGATTTCGGGTTTGTAGGCCAGTTTGGGGAGTTTGGTTTTTCTTTCGTTGGTCAATTCACGTTCTTGGAATCTATTGAAAATATCGAGTAAGCTGTATTCAATAATTGGCGAATCCTTAAACTTCTTATTCTCATTCTTCAGGTGTAAATGCACTAATGGATGTTAGCGATCACATTTTCCATTAACTCTCTGTTTCTTGCAATGTGTATCAGAGATTATATGTCGGTAATCCCTGTTCATTGCCTTATGCTTCGGAGCCCGGACATTTTATTGCGTCCTATTACTCTCTTGCCTTCAATTTTATCCTCAGTTATAAGGTAAAGAACTTGTATTTTTCATTTCGCATGATGTAACCCAGATACTCCGTTTTTCTTTTCTTGATGGTTTCGAAAAGCTGGCGTTCTGGCTTGATTCTTTTAAATGCGTCTAAATTTTTGACTTTCGCCATCCATGGTATCTTTAGGATACGGCGAAAAAGCCACATTTCGAAGGTTTCTAATCTGTGTACATACCTTGTTTTGAGAGTCCAGCCCTCTACGCCATATAGCAGCACCGATCATACGTAGCACTTGAAATGCGTCAAATACAATCTATGAGTAAAAACTATAAGTACATAAAAACAGTTCATATAAAATATACACAAAAACATACAAATTGTTAAAAAGATGCCTGCAAGTATTCCTCTAACGAATAAAAAGTGTTTACCAGAAGTAAGTCCTTAACTGTTCTCTTAAATACATAAATATTTAATATTTGACTCTTTAACATAATTAGGTAATTTATTATACAAACGAACGCATGTTGGGTAAGGACCCTTGCGCACAGCGGTTAAGTGGCGAACAGGGGTCACCAAATCATTTCTGTAACGAAAATTGTAGCCACTCATTAAGGAAACATCATTTTTGCAAATAAAATTGCATCTATGTGACTACTATGTGTGATAGGTCAGTACCGTCTAGTCCAGAAAGCCACTGCGCTTCCGCTAGGAAAAATATTCTTATTCGGATTTTTTGCACAATCTTACTCAAAAAGGACCCCTTTTAACAAATTTGCATGTTGCCAGGACCAAAAGTTGGTCAAAAATTTTTTTATACGTTTTTTTTGTTTTTTTCCTAAAATTATTTTTTTTGCATGGAACAAATTTTTTTTTAAGTTTTTT